>NC_025993.2:31708662-32008662 GCF_000442705.2 Elaeis guineensis
TTTTTATGTTACAATCTATGTACTGAAACAATTATGGCTTTACCTTTGGAATGATGATTATCTTACTTTGGTTATATATTCTCTTTTGTGAAATATTGTCTTCTCTTTATGGTATTATCATTTTATGATTGCTGTTAATAGTTGCTTCATTAAGGGGGAGCAAACCCTACAAGAGGAGAAATTAAAGAATGCTTCAGAAAAAGGACTTAACCTTGTTTGATGATGTCAAAAAGGGGGAGAAATTAAACAAAAGAAATCCATCAAAAGCAAACACTACAAATTATGAGAAATTAATACATTGACAATTTTAAATACAAATGCTAAATATACTGCAAATAAGTACCTTTTAAAATTACTCATACTCTGATTTGCTGTAAACCATTGAATATGCTTTGATAGGCTTCCAAATTCTAAACCCACTCTGATATATTGAATACATTTGCTCTAATACTTTGACAATTTTTTTTTACTACTTCGATACATTACTCAATTTACTCTGATACATTGAAAAACTGTTTTTATTACTCTGATATTTTGCAAAATTTTTCTCTGATACTTTGTAAAATTATTTTCCCTACACTGATACATTGCAGGATTTTCATTTCTCTTGCTCTGATACATCTTAAACTTAAATGATCTAATACTCTTTCCAAATCAACTATTAAATATGCTTTGGCACATGACTAGTTTTGAGAATTGAGAAAATTTTTTTTCTTGCTCTGATAATAAAATCAAATTTTGCTCTAACACCAAAACAATAATCCAATGAGCATATCTTCCAATCTTTAAGCAAATGGACAAACCATTTATGCATACAACCATTTGTATCACATGCCAAAAGAATCATACTCTTTTCAAGCATATGCACCTAAAATACAATCTGTTGAAATTCATGATTCAAAAAAATGCTTTTGTTCAAATGTTTTGTCATCATCAAAAAGGGGGAGATTGTTGCTCCTAGATTGATTTTGATGACTACAAAACAGTTTGAAGGGATACAAATATTTTTTATTTGAAAAGACCTTATGCTCTACAGGGGCAAAATCATAATTTCATCAAAACTCTGATTGATAGCATCATCGTGTAGAACAAATGATATGTAATCTATTGGTGAAAGTTTCATGGTTTTTGGGCTTATATTTTGGAGTTATGAAGGTTTGAAGTTCATGAGTCGACTCATGAGTCAACTCATGAAACTATGAGCTGATTGGCACGCAAAGATTAGCCATGGCACGCTGGTTTTCTGGCTTGGCACCGACCTGTGAGTCGACTCATGAGTCGACCCACAAGGCATGAGTCGACTCATGAGTCGACTTCTGCTGTTTGGGCCAAGAAAATCCAGAAACCAAATCTCTGGACTTTGCAACAGAGGTCGACTCATGAGTCGACCCCTGAGGCATGAGTCGACTCATGAGCGACTCATATGACGGGATTTGCCTGTAACGGCTAGTTTTTTGGGCCAGATTTGGTTGCTTTTAATGCTGCTTTTTGTGCTCCTAACGGCTCTTTTTTTGGCCTAGTTTGTTTTCCTTTGTCTCTTAAGGCTATAAAAGGTTTCAAAAGGTGGAAAACAAAATAGAGAGATCAAATATCCAGAGGCATTCAAGTGATTTGAAAAGAGAAAAAATCCAAGAGCATTCAAGAGGGCATTTCAAGTGCATTCAAGAGAAGGTTTTTCAAGCCAACTACTCAACATCATACAAGAGCTCATTTAAAAGCCTTCAAGAAGCCATCAATTCAAGCTCACCAACTCCTCAAGCATTTACTTCATCTCTCATCACTTTGAGGAAATCCAAGAGGGCTTCTTCATTTGAGTAAAGCGTATTTATTGTTATATTCGCTCACTTAAGGAGCTATTCTTGTACTTATTTGTGCCTTAAACTGATTTTATCTTATGAGTAATTGTTTTTGTTTTGGAGGATTTCCAAAACAAGGAAAGGTTGATTCCGAACCTGAAATCGGAGTGTATTGGGTCGGCTTGTACCGGGAAACAAGTGGACTAGTTGGGATAGCTAGTGTCGGAGTTTCCGACGATTGTATTCGGGTTGAATACAAAGTATAGTAGATTGGAATTCCCAAGTAGGAGCTTGGGGAGTGGATGTAGGTGCAAGGTTGGCACCGAACCACTATAAATCATTGTGTTTGTGGCATGCTTTATTGTTTTCTCTTAATTCTCCATTATATCTTGCATTCTTGTTTTAAGTAATTAATCTCAAACTAAAGTCTCTCTCCTCATTCATCAAGCTTTTGATATATAATTTTTACAAGTAATTAGTTAAGCCTAAAATTTTTAAAACCAATTCACCCCCCCTCTTGGGTTGCATAGCTGGGCAACAAGGATGCTTGCACTTGGCAAGGTTTAGATCTTGATTTGAAAAAATTAATTAGATAGCACATCATCAATATCAATTGGATGATCTAATTTTATTAATTGTACAAGATTTGATATTTATTAATGTAAAATATTTGTTATGAATTGAGATCAACAATGTTCATGGGATTTTGAAATTGTAACGAATTTTAACACCTTGCATATTCTTTAAGGTCATGCCCTAGGGAGTGTGCGGCTATTGCATCACCCACCCGGTGCTGGGTTCAAGGTGTGACATTCATAATTTGAAAAAAAATATATAATTAGATTATATTCTCATATTTATTTTGCAGACTTGATGAGTTATGTATTGGATTTCAATAAGTAGGGTTTGACCTAAGTATAAGAGTTGTTGATCCTAGAATAAAGTAGGATATATTGATACGTTGGATTATGCTGGATGTATCTAGTCAATTATTGTTTAGATGATTTTAAAATTCTAAACTTGATATGGATGAAAATCATAATGACTTTTTTAATTTTGATGTTAATTATTTGATCATTATAATTTTAGGCTTTACCAGCAAGAAGTTATTTAGGATAGAGCCTAAAAAAAATTTTATAGTATCATAAAGGAATATTCTTCGATAATCGAACTTCTAAGAAGAACAAGTATGAAAGTGGCATATAGAAGAAATGTATATTTGATTCTATTGATAAATTTTATTTTATCAATTGGACATGAGATATGCATCTTAGTGGAATCTTTAATAATTTAAAATATCATCTTTGGATCGGCTTACTTAATTTTTTTATATTTATTGGAGATATTTAAGATTTGTTAATTTCTAGTCAAAGTTAGACTTATGAGCAAATCTAAAATATCTTGCTGCTAATATTGAATTAAGTGGAGAAATTAGTTTGGGATACTTCTATGAGTTTAATATTTAAGGGATAAGATTTCAAGTGATACTACAGAATTCTGCAAAATTCATCTAATAAACCTACAGAATTTAATAAAATTGAGATCAAAGTATGTAGTGGAAGTGTGGTGGTTCAAGCTGATTAGAAACATTATCCTTTGGTTCGAAAGTTACCATAATGGAAGACTTGACTTAGCTAAAAAGATTTCATTGATAGATGGAAATGAAATATTACAAATCCTTTGGTTAATCTAGAGGTAATTTTCACTATTGATAACCCTAAGGAGGATTTTAAGCATCTCAAATTTAGCGTTAATGGATTGATGATTAGGCTTAAATCTAGAATCTTGTGATCTTCTTCTTCAAGCTCTGACACTGTTACTCCATCTATTTTAAGAGGCTTGAGGTTTTCTTAAAATAAAAGTCTAATTATTAAACATGGAAGATGGTAAGAGAAGAAAGATTAAGGCTATCGATACTCAAGCCTTCTACAAAAGGTAGATTGGGCCAATAGTATTTTTTGAGTCAAATAAATCAAAAGTAATGAATTTTAAGGGCAAGTAATTATGATATTTTAATCTAAAGTCGAGATGTTAATGTTCTTTTGAAAGAGAATAAATAAATTTGATATGTATTGTAAAATGAAAGATCAAGTTTTGGATGCCACATTTTCTTTATGTTGAGATCTTGTAAAGCAAGTACTCTGAGAGATAAATGACTTGGGACCACAAGGACAACATGATGGATGTATACTTTTAAAATTTGTGCGTCAAGCAAGTTAATTTTGAGAATAAAATTATTTTAAGAGGAAGAACGTAAGAAACCATCCTTTTATTTTTTCTGCATGAATTTTAAAGCATCCAAAAAAGGAAGTTCATGCATTGTGCAAGTGAGAGAGTAAAGGAAGACTCCTGATGGGAGTTGATGTTCAAATCTAAAATTTGTAAATAAAACCGCAAGCGCACGGTGTGCAGAGTAGCACGACCAGCGAGTACGGGTCGATCCCACAGAGACTTGGTTTTAAAAATGATTTTCAAATCTATGCTCAAGTGAGCTTTAACAAAAATCGAAAGTCGAAAGTTGTTTGCTAAAGACAATAAGACTAAGGATCTAGGGTTTTTGAATCCACTAGATCTAGATTAGGGAATTCTACCTAAAATTTTTCTTATTGATCCTAACGACTACTCCTCTTGTCTTTCCCAAGCATAGATTATGAAGGGACTAAGGCCCAACGATAACCATCAAGATTCTTTACAGGGGAGTAGTAACTAGGATCCCTTAGGGTTTTCTCCTCCTATGCACTGAATCAAGCATGAACTATGAAGGGACTCTGACCCAACTGTAGTTCATCAAAAATTCTTGGCAAAAGAGGAAGAAAAAGAAACCCTAAGAAAAAGAAAGAACCTATGTAAAATCCTACTCATGATCTAGCTTCATCGCAAACCCTAGAAGGGATGCTTAGCTAGACATGATCTAAATCTACTTGCAAAATTTAAATGCAGAAAAATAAACTACCCTAATTTCATAAATTAAACTATCCTAATTGCATAAATTTAAACTGCATAATTTAAACTAACCTAATTGCATAAAATTAAATTGCATAAATTAAACTATCCTAATTGCAAGAAAAATAAATTGCATAATGTAAAGAGATGAAATTGCATAAAAATAAGATTTTATATATAAAAAAAAATTATTACAAAAACCTCAAAGCTCGAGGCTTGAAAAGAGAGCTAAAAACCCCACTATCTAGGGTTACAAGCTTGATCGAAGGAAGAATACATAAAACAAGGGCCTTTGGGGGCTTTTTATAGGCATTTGGGGGTTATAAGGTTTTCAAAACTTCCGATGTGGGACTAAGAGGTTTTAGGGGTTTATGGTGCGCCGATGGGTCCATGGTCCATGCGCCTGTTGCTGTGGACCAGGCGGCTAACCAGATCACCAAATCAGTTGATTTTTGACCAATTTTGATCTGATTTGACTCGGGTTTGACCCAATTGAGTCTTCTTTCTTCATTCTTCAATTCCTGGGTCAATTTAACTCCGTTTTGCATAAAATTTGCGCCGTTGGAATCCTCTTTCCTTGTTCTTTCTATTGATGATCTCTTCTTCTGCAAAATATAATAACAAGTATCAATTTCTTAATAAAGTTAGATAATTTAGATATTAATTGATACTTTTTATGTCAATTTGTGACATAAATCACACCCCCCAACTTAATCATTGCTAGTCCCTTAGCAATGTACCAAAATAAGATCATATTCCAAAAAGATCCTTCCTTTGCAAATTAATTTAAGATCGAAATTCAAGAATTTTCTAGTATTACTAAGTAATGAGCTTCGAATTAGAATCAGTAGTCAGTCTACTTAGAAGCTTTCTTAGAGTACACTTAAAGTTTTATAGCACTTATGTGAGTGATAACTAACTTAGTATTTCAGTATTAACTTGTACAGGCCAATTGTATCATTTTTCATAACTTAGTTCGATTAATTTTTTATACACCCCAGATTAAACAAAGAACTAAGGTAGCTTTCACACTGTTTTTTTTTTTTTTTTTTTTTTTTTTTTTTTTTTTTTGCTGAGCATCCTGGCCTTCCCACCACCGTTTGACGCGAATCTCAACACTTGACTTAGGTGAAGAGACCCGGTTACTAGGCTTAGGGCAATCCACATTTACTCTGTGTTTTGCATTTTATTTCAGGCAGGTAGCTCTTTCTTAAATTCAAATTTCTTCAATTGGGGTGTAGAGAAAATTATCTAATTTAAATAATACTCAAATCCTTAATTGGCCTTACAATTAACACCTACTTTACCTTGTTAGTGTGCATGTGCAATTGGAAGTGCTAATAGTCTTTAAATGACCTAAGCCACCAAGAGTCTAACCAGCTAATCTTCTCCGTGACTCACTACATTAGCAAATACTTTCTAACTTACTCTTATTTTTTTATAGATTAATTTATTTCATATATATATATATATATATTTTATTATTTTTTTTTATTTTTTTTACATAATATATTAAATGCAAGAAATAACTCATAGTGGAAGGAAAAGGAAATGATAACACCTGATTTTGTTCAAGCTCTCCCCTCAACTTGACCGACATTGTCCCCAATGGAGTTTATCTAATTTATTTGTCCTAAGCAAACTGAAAACAAAGAAAGCATTAGAAATTAAATAAGCTGGGTTGCCTCCCAGAAGCGCTAAGTTTTATGTCTTCAGCCAGACCAAACCTCGAAGCAACTTAATCAGAATAAGTTGGTTCATAAAGAACCATGGCATCTTCAACAGTCTTGACAGGTAATTCCAAGAATGGTTTTAATCGTTGACCATTAACTTTAAAGATAACACCATTACTTGGGTTTTCAATCTCAACAGCCCCGTGTGAAAAAACTTCCTTTACTAAAAATGGTCCTGTCCATCTAGACCTAAGCTTTCCTGGAAACAGATGTAATCTAGAGTTATATAAGAGCACCTTTTGTCCGATATTGAAAGTTTTTCTTATAATTGATTGATCATGAAATGCTTTGGTTCGTTCCTTGTATATCCTTGCATTTTCATAGGCTTCATTTCTAAGTTCTTCTAATTCATTCAATTGAAGCTTCCTATGGTTTCCAGCATCGTTCAAATTTGTATTTAGTTGTTTGATGGCCCACATGGCTTTGTGTTCTATCTCAATAGGCAAGTGACATGGTTTACCAAACACAATCCTATAAGGAGACATTCCTAGATTGGTCTTGAAAGCGGTTCGGTATGCCCAAAGTGCATCAATTAATTTTAAAGATCAATCCTTTCTATTGGCATTAACAGTTTTTTCCAGGATCTGTTTGATTTGTCGGTTTGACACTTCAACTTGCCCACTAGTTTGAGGATGATATGGTGTGGCCAATTTGTGGGTGACATTATACTTTTTCATCAATGTTGCAAAAGGTCGGTTACAAAAATGGGTTCCCCGATCACTAATGATTGCCCTAGGAATACCGAAACGGGAGAGAATATTTTCTTTAAGAAACTTAATGACCATTTTGCTATCGGGTGTTCTACATGCAATTGCTTCTACCCATTTTGAAACATAATCAACTGCTACTAGAATATATTCATTTCCAAAGGAATTTGGAAATGGTCCCATGAAATCGATCCCCCAAACATCAAAAACTTCAACTACCAAGATTGGGTTGAGTGGCATCATGTGTCGCTTGGTGATTCGGCCCATTTTCTGACATTGAGCACAATTTTTACAATATTCGTGAGCATCCTTAAACAAATTGGGCCAATAAAAACCACATTGGAGAACCTTAGCAGCAGTTTTCTTAGACGCGAAGTGACCCCCACATGCTTGATCATGACAAAAAGATAAAATATTCATAACTTCGTTATCTGGGATACACCTTCTAATAATTTGATCAGGACATTGTTTAAAAAGATAAGGATCATCCCAAATGAAATACTTCACTTGGGCAAAGAATTTATATTTATCCTGCTTAGTCCAATGAGAAGGTATCTTGCCTATGGCTAAATAATTTACAATATCAGCAAACCAAGGTTCAGTAGACAAAGACATGAGTTGCTCATCTGGGAAAGATTCATTGATGGGTGGTTCACTAGATGGTGCAACTGGAATTCGGGACAAATGATCTGCTACAACGTTCTCAGTGCCTTTCTTGTCCCTAATTTATAGGTCAAATTCTTGAAGGAGCAAAATCCATCTGATTAAACGTGCCTTGGCATCCTTCTTTGCTAGGAGATGTCTAATGGCTGAGTGATCGGTGTAAACAATGGTGTGGGTCCCAACCAAATAAGATCTAAATTTCTCTAAAGCAAAGACAACGGCAAGGAACTCCTTCTCAGTTGTGGTGTAGTTAAGCTGCGCATCATTTAAGGTTTTACTTGCATAATATATCACTCTAGGCAGCTTATTTATTCGTTGACCTAAGATTGCGTCCACAACATGATCGGACGCATCACACATTAATTCAAATGGTTCAGACCAGACAGGAGGATGAATGATTGGAGCTGATACAAGTGCATTTTTTAGAAATTCAAAGGATTCCAAGCACTCATGAGTAAATTCAAATTTAGTATCCTTTGCCAAAAGATTAGTCAGTGGACGTGCTACTTTGCTAAAGTTGGCAATAAACCTTCTATAGAATCCAGCATGACCTAAAAATGAACGTATTTCTTTCACAAATTTAGGTGGTGGAAGACTTGCAATTAGATCTATTTTGGCCTTGTCCACTTCAATCCCCTTTTTAGAAATGACATGGCCAAGAACTATTCCCTGTTTGACCATAAACTGACATTTTTCCCAGTTGAGAACTAGGTGCTTCTCCTTACATCGTTCTAGAACTAATTGCAGGTGATTCAGACACTCGGAGAAGGTTAGACCAAAAACAGAAAAGTCATCCATAAAAATTTCTAGAAATCGTTCTATCATATCTGAAAATATGCTGATCATGCATCTCTGAAAGGTTGCCGGTGCATTACATAATCCAAAGGGCATTCGTCTATAGGCAAAAGTACCAAATGGACAGGTGAATGTAGTCTTTTCTTGATCTTCAGCGGCTATGGGGATCTGGTTGTAACCGGAGTATCCATCAAGAAAACAGTAAAACTCTTATCCGGCTAGTCTTTCCAACATTTGATCAATAAATGGCAAAGGAAAGTGATCTTTCCTTGTCGCAGCATTCAACTTTCTATAGTCTATACAGACCCTCCATCCCGTTTGGGTCCTAGTTGGGATAAGTTCGTTTGCATCATTTTGGACCACTGTTACCCCAGATTTCTTGGGTACTACTTGAACTGGGCTTACCCAAGAGCTATCAGAAATAGGATAAATTATTCCACTATCTAGGAGTTTCAGAATCTCCTTTTTAACTACATCCTTCATAACTGGATTAAGCCTTCTTTGGGCTTCTCTTGTTGGTTTAGCCTCTTCCTCTAAGTATATTCTATGTTGAACTATAGAAGGGCTTATTCCTTTGATATCTGCTATGGTCCAACCTATTGCCTCTTGATTTGCTTTTAGAACTGACAATAACTCCTCATCTTGCTTGGGATCTAGGTCTGATGCAATAATTACAGGCAAAGTTTCTTTGGGTCCTAGATATGCATACTTGAGATGTTCTGGGAGGGGCTTCAGTTCTAAAATGGGTGCTTCCTCTATCGATGGTTTAGGTGATGAGTTCACCATCTCAATGATTGGTTCAGTAGGAAGTGTCGATTCCTGATTAATCTGATTTTCTTTAAGTATTTCATTGACATCCTCAGACTCATGGATTAACCAGGGGTTAGACTCTACGTCGACTTCATCATCACTAATGTCAATGGATTCATAAATACCATCTTGGACTACATTGACATCAGCATGAGAAGAGGATTCCTGTTCTAAGTTAAAAACATTAAGCTCAATGGTCATATTCCCAAAGGATAACTTCATTAGACCATTTCGACAATTGATTTCAGCATTGGCCGTAGCTAAGAATGGTCTTCCTAAAATGACAGGTATATGTCCTTTAGGATTCGCAACTGGCTCAGTCTCTAAAACAATAAAATCTACAGGAAAAATGAAATTTTCAACCTTTATCAGAACATCCTCGACCATTCCCTTAGGGATCCTGAGAGATCTATCGGCTAACTGTAATGTGATCCCAGTAGGTTGAAGTTTTTCTAATCCTAGTTGTTCATACACCGAATATGGAAGGATATTCACACTAGCTCCTAGATCTAGCAAGGCCTTTTTTATATTGGTTTCTCCAATAACACAAGAAATTGTTGGAGCTCCAGGGTCCTTATATTTAATTGGCACATGGCTAGATAGGTATGAACTGACACTTGCAGCCAAAAATGCTTTCTTTGGTACATTAGTGGTCCTTTTCCTAGTGCAGAGATCTTTTAAAAATTTGGCATAAGTTGGAACCTGATGGATTATATCTAAAAGAGGAATATTAACTTGGACTTGTTTAAATACCTCTAAAATTTTGTCTAAATGTTCAGATTTATTGGATTTCAGTCTGTTTGGAAAAGGAGCTCTAGGACTTTTAAGTACTGGACTAGGTGAATTTTTAGTTTCTGGTGCTTGAGGTTGAAAGGTAGTAGTTTTAGAAGGTGACTCGGCAGATGAGTCATCTATATCATCAAGTGCAACTACCTTATTGTCTATTTATTTTCCTGATCTTAAGGTATGAATGGCATTTATACCATTAACTTGATTTCCTTGTTGGGGTCGTGGACCATTTTGGTTCCTAGGATTTGGCTCATGTTGGCTAGGTAACCTACCATGTTCTCGTTCACTAATGGTCGAAGCCAGCTGACTTACTTGCATTTTCAGACGGGCTATAGCTTGGGTGTTATTATTTATGAGTTGACCCGTAGTTTGCATAAAGCTGGTATGTGTTTTCATCATGGCTTCTAGGCTTTTCTCTAAAGAGGTAATTTTTTTGTCATTATCATGGAAGCCTGGCGGGTTGTTCATCACTGGGTTGGACCTTAGATTTTGCTGATTGAAATTTGGATTACCTACATTAGGATTCTGGGACCATGAGAAATTCGGGTGATTCCTCCAACCTGGGTTATATGTGGGTGCATAAGGATTGTTCAATGGTCCTTGATAGGTGGCATTCACCTGTGCACACTCATTCGAGTAGGAACATTCTTCTAAGACATGGTCTGGTGCATTGCACCCTTTACACATGGGTGCAGATATTTGATTTACATTGGCTGGTCTCTGTAATTCTAAGGCTTCCAATCTACGTGTTAAGGTTGCAATCTTGGCCTCTGATGCTAGGGTTGGTTGAATTTGATGCATTCCTCCTCTTGAAGGTGTAGCTTTATCAGGTTCCCTAGTTGTTTCCCACTGTAAATTTTTCTCGGCTAGGTCTTCTAAGAATTGCCAAGCTTCAGTAGTTTCTTTGTCCATAAATTGGCCTTGGCACATGGACTCTAGCATGGTTCTTGAGTTTGAATCTAACCCCTCATAGATGATCTGGCATAGTCTCCAAGTTTCTATTCCATGGTGTGGGCATTGGGTCAAAAGATTCTTGAAACGATCAAAGTACTTCCAAAATGATTCACCAGCTAGTTGGTAAAATTGATTTATTTCATTCCTAATCCTAGCTGTTTTATGATGGGGGAAATACTTTTTTAAAAATGTTCTCACAAAGCCCTCCCAAGTAGTGACAGAATAGTTTGGCAGACTATAAAGCCACTTCTTAGCATTGTCCTTAAGGGCAAAGTTGATTAATCTAAGTTTGACCTCATCCTCTGTTAATTGCAGTTTCATGATTGCACATACCTCCTCAAATTCTCTAATAAATATATAAGCATCTTCTAATCCTGTGAATTTTGGAAGCATATTTATGATTTGAGGTTTGATTTCAAAATTGTTAGCTGTGGGTTGTGGCAACCTGATACAAGATGGTTGGATGGAGCCAACTGGATAACACAAATCCTTAAGGGTCATGGGTTGGATTGGTTCAGCCATTGGAACAACAGGAATTGACTCAATTCTAACTAGACGACCCGACACTCTTCTCCACACACGAGGTGTACGGTTCTCGATGTTTATACAATTTTTTTTTTTTTTTTATAAAATTTTTATGTATAAGGAAAAGAAAGAAAAGAGAAAAAGTTCTAAAGAGAAGATCCTAAGGAGTCCTAAATCTAAAGAAAAGTAACCAAATTAATTTAAATTTTAAATTTTTTTTTTTTTTTCAAACAAGTGAATCAATAAATTAAACTCAATCTATCCTAGGGTTAACCTAAATCTAGACAGCTCCTAACTGTTCCAAGATGACCCTTCAAACCTTCCAAGTGGAGATTGATCAACTAGTTAGCCAGGTAAGTATAAGAGGTGGGAGGTTCACTCATCGTTGCCTTTCTAGACACCAAACGAGTTGGCCAGGCCAGCAATTGAACCAATTTAACAAACCACCCTCAGGGACTTGCCTAGATACCAACTAATCAAACAACTCAAACTTGGTAGAACTCTTAGGGTTCCTTGTCCTATTGAGCTCGAATTCCTTAAGGTTGACGTCTAATTGATTTTAAGATTAAAAGTCTAGGTAATGCAATATGATGGAGATGGTTTTTGGGCTAAGGAAGGGTAATGAAATCCCCACCTTATCTTGTTAATGGGTTGATGCCCTTAGATTAATTATGAAAATGCAAATACAAATAAACAAGATGACCAAGAATGTAAAAGATTTTAATTTAGAATTTTTTTTTTATTTTGATATTTTACTTCACGATTATGAAATGTCTTTAGTTTTGTTTTATATTTTTTTTTTTTGTGATTAAGTAAATTCAAATGATTAGGTCTAAAAGCAAAAGTAATTAACTAAAAATAATAAAAGAGAAATTAGAAGCGTACCTGAGTTTTCCAGCAATCACCAACTAAATATAGAAACCTAAAGAAAAAAAAAAAAGAGAGTTATAACGCACGAAGAACAAATATTTGAAAATAATTTAAAACGCCAGATCCCCGACAACGGCGCCAAAAACTTGATGTGCAAATCTTAAAATTTGTAAATAAAACCGCAAGCGCACGGTGTGCAGAGTAGCACGACCAGCGAGTACGGGTCGATCCCACAGAGACTTGGTTTTTAAAATGATTTTCAAATCTATGCTCAAGCGAGCTTTAACAAAAATCGAAAGTCGAAAGTTGTTTGCTAAAGACAATAAGACTAAGGATCTAGGGTTTTTTGAATCCACTAGATCTAGATTAGGGAATTCTACCTAGAATTTTTCTTATTGATCCTAACGACTACTCCTCTTGTCTTTCCCAAGCATAGATTATGAAGGGACTAAGGCCCAACGATAATCCATCAAGATTCTTTACAGGGGAGTAGTAACTAGGATCCCTTAGGGTTTTCTCCTCCTATGCACTGAATCAAGCATGAACTATGAAGGGACTCTGACCCAACTGTAGTTCATCAAAAATTCTTGGCAAAAGAGGAAGAAAAAGAAACCCTAAGAAAAAGAAAGAACTCTATGTAAAATCCCTACTCATGATCTAGCTTCATCGCAAACCCTAGAAGGGATGCTTAGCTAGACATGATCTAAATCTACTTGGAAAATTTAAATGCAGAAAAATAAACTACCCTAATTTCATAAATTAAACTATCCTAATTGCATAAATTTAAACTGCATAATTTAAACTAACCTAATTGCATAAAATTAAATTGCATAAATTAAACTATCCTAATTGCAAGAAAAATAAATTGCATAATGTAAAGAGATGAAATTGCATAAAAATAAGATTTTATATATAAAAAAAAAATTATTACAAAAACCTCAAAGCTCGAGGCTTGAAAAGAGAGCTAAAAACCCCACTATCTAGGGTTACAAGCTTGATCTCCAGGAAGAATCCATAAAACAAGGGCCTTTGGGGGCTTTTTATAGGCATTTGGGGGTTATAAGGTTTTCAAAACTTCCGATGTGGGACTAAGAGGTTTTAGGGGGTTTATGGTGCGCCGATGGGTCCATGGTCCATGCGCCTGTTGCTGTGGACCAGACGGCTAACCAGATCACCAAATCAGTTGATTTTTGACCAATTTTGATCTGATTTGACTCGGGTTTGACCCAATTGAGTCTTCTTTCTTCATTCTTCAATTCTTGGGTCAATTTAACTCTGTTTTGCATAAAATTTGCGCCGTTGGAATCCTCTTTCCTTGTTCTTTCTATTGATGATCTCTTCTTCTGCAAAATATAATAACAAGTATCAATTTCTTAATAAAGTTAGATAATTTAGATATTAATTGATACTTTTTATGTCAATTTGTGACATAAATCACCTACTCTACCACATTTGAAGCAAGTAATATTAGAAGACTTGTTACTTAAAGAATTTATATAAATATTTTTCAGATATTTTTATTTCTTCAAGGGGTTATAGCCAAGTCCAGCCTTATCATACACAGCTTTTTGATTATCAAGAATCATATTGAGTTTATTTGAACTCAAGGTGAACTTTTCTACTATTGGTTTTAGTTTGGCAATTTCATTCCTTAAGCTTTGATTTTCTTGAAGCATGGTGGATTTTTCAATTGAAATGTTTTCAGTTTGTTTCAATAAAGACTGATTTTTCAATTTTAGATCTTTGTTCTTCATCCCTAGTTTTTTTAATTCATCAACTAAATCATAGAAAGCTTCATGTAATTCTTCAAATGTAAAGTCACTAGGAGTTTCAGAAATTACCTCATTTTCGTGTGCCATAAGGCACAGGTTGGCTTGTTCGGTTGAGTTTTTCTCGTCGGAGCTTGAGTCATCACTCGCACTCCAAGTGGCCATCATGGCCTTCTTTTTGTACTTCTTGGGACCTTTCTTCAGTTGTGGGCATTCGGATTTGAAGTGTCCCGGCTTCTTGCATTCGTAGCAGATAAGGGGTTGGTCTTTCTTTTTTTCTTTGCTCTGTTTCCCTTTTGTGAATGGCCTCTTCCTCATCCCCTGTTTCCTTTTTCTTAAAAAATTTTTGAATTTTCGGGTAATGAGTGCCATCTCTTCATCCTGTTCTTCATCTTCAGTGTCATCAGTTTCTTCATCTGGTGGAGCTGTGGATTTGAGGGTAATTATTCTTTTCTTTTTGACTTCTTCCTCTTGATGTTGCTTCATGCTTAGCTCATGAGTCATCAATGATCCAAGAAGCTCTTCCAAGGGTAGAATGTTCAAGTTCTTAGCTTCTTGGATGGCAGTCACTTTGGCTTTCCAAGTTCTTGGTAAAGACCTGAGAATCTTTCTTACAAGCTCACTGTTAGTATAGGACTTATCAAGACTCTTTAAACCATCAATAATATCAGTAAAGCGAGTAAACATTCCAGTTATGGACTCATTATGCTCCATTTTAAACAATTCATATTTATGCATAAGCATGTTGATTTTAGACTCCTTTACTTGATTGGTTCCTTCATGGGTTACTTCTAACCTATCCCATATTTCTTTAGCAGATGAGCAAGTAGAAATGCGATTAAATTCGTTAGCATCAAGAGTACAATAAAGAACATTCATTGCTTTAGCATTTAATTGGGCCATCTTCTTATCAACCTCATCCCATTCTTTCTCGGGTTTGGTTGATTCCTCACCATCTATAATTTTAGTGGGTGTCTGAGGGCCGTTCACTATGATACTCCACATATCATAGTCGAGTGCTTGAATGAATATTTTCATCTGAGCTTTCCAATAGGTGTAATTAGACCCATTGAAAAGTGGAGGTCGGTTGGTGGATTGCCCCTCGGCTAGAGAAGTGCCGACATGAGTTGCCATAGATCTTTGGCTCTTTGATTGTTTAGATCAAAGAAGGGCTAGAGCACCGGGCTCTGATATCACTTGTTGCCCAGCTATGCAACCCAAGAGGGGGGGTGAATTGGGTTTCTAAAAATTTTAAGCTTAACTTATGACTTGTGAGAAATATTTGACAAAGCTTAATAGATAGAGTGAGTAGAATTAATTCAAGGCTAATAGCAAGAGCAAGAATGTAAGAGAATAATGAAGAGATAAAGAAGAGCAATTAGACACACACCGAACAAAAAGATTTATAGTGGTTCGGTGCCAACCTTGCACCTACGTCCACTCCCCAAGCTCCTACTTGGGAATTTCAATCCATTAATCTTGTATTCAACCCGAATACAAACGTCGAAAACTCTGACTCTAGCTATCCCAAGCTAGACCACTTATTTTACGGGTACAAGCCAACCCAATACACTCCGATTCTAGGTTCGGATCAATCTTCTCTTGTTTTGGAACCCCTCCAAAACAAAAGCAATCACTCAAACCGAGTATAACAATTTATAGCACAAATAAGTACAAAAAAAGCTCCTTCAATGAGCGAATACACTTTACTTAAGAGAAGAAGACCCTTTTGGATTTCCTCAAAGTGGATGGAGACTTGAATGTGCACTTGAGGAGTTGGTGAGCTTGGATTAAAGGCTTCTTGAAAGCTTTGAATGAGCTCTTGCTTAGGGCTGAAAAGTTTGCTTGAAATTCTTTTTTCAAAATCTCTCTACTTGAATGCTCTTCTTGATTCCCACCTTTTTGTCTCTTTTATAGCTTTAAGAAATAGAGAAAATCATTCTAGACTGAAAAAAGAGCCGTTAGACTGCATTAAATGAGCATTAAAAGCATCTAAAATGGGTTAAAAACTAGCTATTGCAGAAGAATCCCGTCACAGGGGTCGACTCATGAGTCGACTCATGCCTGGGGGTCGACTCATGGGTCGACCTCTGTGGAAAATCATCACAGAAGTGACCGGGATCCATGGTTCTGTAAAACTGGCAAAAAGACCCGCAGAGGTCGACTCATGAGTCGACTCATGCCTTGGGGGTCGACTCATGGGTCGACTCACAGGTATTGCCAAGTCTGTGCCGGCCAGGAATTTTAGCGTGCCAGTCATCTCATGTGCCATGAGTCGACTCATGGGTCGACTCATGATTTTCAATCATGCATATCTTTCAAAATACAAATCCAAAATCAATAAAATTTTCACCATTAGATCACAAATCTTTTATTCTATTATTTGATACTATCAAATCAGGATTTTGATAAAATTACAATTTTGCCCCTGAAGAGCAAAAAGGCTTTTTCAAGTGAGAAATATTAGTACCCCTTCAACTGCTTTGTAATCATCAAAATCAATCTTAGGAGCAACACAAATGCTAAGTTGAATGGACTCTCCTATTTAAAATCTGAGAGTGGTTTGATAAGCCCAAAGAACACATCATAATTCATCCACCCATAGCCCTTTAGCTCGGCTCAATCTTATTTTGAGGTCTTATAAAGTAGTCATATTTGTCACTTCAGCTTCTCCATTTGATTGTGAATATCTGACTGAGGTAAGTTTGCGAGCAGTATGGAGTTTCACACAAAATTTGTTGAATTTGGGATTGTCGATGCCGTCCATTATTTGTAACTATAGTTTGAGGCAACCCAAAATGACATATAGTTCACTTCCAAAGGAATTCTCTAACTTTTTACTTGGTAATTTAAGCCAATGGTTTTGCTTCTACCCATTTGATAAAGTAGTCAATTGCAATGATAAGAAATTTTTGTTGCCTAGTCGATTGTAGAAAGGGATCGAGAATGTCGACTCCCATTGATGTGAATGGCCATGGTGCTAACATTGGGGTCAATTGACTCACAGACTGTCATTGAATATTAGCCTACCTTGACATTGGTCGCATTTTTGGATAAGATCGACTGCATCACGTTGCATTGTTTGCTAGTAGTATATATTGACCTCTGGATTGATTTTGATGAAAACAAAAGTATTTGAGTATAAATTGTTAAGTTACTAATATTGTTTATGAGGATGTGTAGTTTCAAATTCTAAGTGCTCACAATTTTCAAGCATTTTTCGTCAACTAAATGAAGAACCACCACTCAAGAATTAAGTGAAGAAACTGTAGACTAGATATACTTTATAAAAAATTTTAATAAGGATTAAATCAAGTTGAGAAGGCAAGTCTAGCCTAGAAATCAAATTGGAGAAACAAGGTTGTCTAAGAACCCTTAGCATGCTTGGCACGCCAATTGAGTTGATCTAGTAAAAATCTGAGCCGACCCAATCTTAGAGAGGATAAAAAGATAGGAAGTCATATTTTGAAAAATAGGAGACTTAGCCGACCTAGTTTCTATTGAGCCAACCCAGTGAAAAACTTAGCCGACCCAGAGGATCAGTAAGCCGATAGAAACTTAGAAGGCAGCAAAAGATCGAGAGCTAATTTTTTATCTACCTGATATTAAGTCAATTTAAAGATCAACTGAGCTGACCCAGTGAGAAACTGAGCCGACTTAGAGAAGACAGAGTCGATCCAGTGAATGTAATGGCTAGTTTTTCAGAAACATGCCTCATAACAGATATTTTCTCTCTTCCAATGGCTAGAACATTAAATGCAGACATTCTAAATGCATTACAATGGTGAAAAATCTTAGGAGTATATAAAGAAACCCTTTGGAGCATTGAAGACATCTTTTGAAACCTATATTGAAGAGCATTCAAATGAATTTCTGTATATTCAAGTGTGTGAGCAAAATAATGAAGGAAAGGAGTGACTTTCAGACATTCTTTTTGTCCTTCCATCATCTTCAAGTTGAGAGAAGTCAGGCCATCAACATTGAAGATCACCACCTACTTCTTTCAAACATTCAAAGAGAAAAAAACCAAGCCAACAAGCAAAGTAACTCAGATTTTTTTCCCTTGGGCTTCATAGTGTTCGTTTTTTTAAACTTTAACTCTTGTATTACTTGTGGTTTTATTTCAAGTTTCTTCGGATGAGAAACTTGGGTTGGTCCAAGCCTGGAGTTGGATACTGTATTTGTTTGATTGGTGAGCCAAAGTTAAAATCAATCAGGATTGATTGTTAGTCCCAAAAAATAATCTTTGTATGATTGTGGTTGGTGAGCCAAAGTTAAAATCAACTAGATTGAATTGTCAACCCAAGAAAAACAATCAGACTGTAATTAAGCTAAGTGATTATAGTTGAATTTTTAAATGGTTTACTTGGAGAGTGGATGTAAGTACTGAGTTTGACATCGAACTACTATAAAATTGATAGTGTTTGTGATTGTGTGTTTTCTCTTTATTATTTTCATTCTATTGCATATTTTATATTTAAACTTATTAAATACTTAAGTATTATGATCTGCATAATTATCATTTAAAATTTTAAATTCTCAATTCATCCCCCCTCTTGGGTAGCCATCCTTAGGCAACAAGTGGTATCAAAGTAGGTGCTCACTTGTTACTTATCTTTTTGAGCTAAAAATACTATGGCAACCCTAATTGGGACTTCATTGGTTGACAGACAATCAACCAATGGACCCCAACTTTTCAATTGGACCAACTATATCCATTAGAAAGCAAGAATGAGAATATTCATCCAAGCACAAGATTATGACATGTGGAATGTCATAATGATGGGCCCACATACATCCACAATCATAGTTGATGGCATATCCATCTTCAAACCTAAAAAGAATTGGGATGAACATAAACAAGCTCAACTTCATGCCAAAGCAATAAATATTTTATATTGTACTTTGGATGCTAATGAATTAATAGGATATCAACATGTTTATCCACCAAAGAGATTAGAGATAAACTTGAAATCATCCATGAGGGTATTAGTCAAATCAAAAAATCAAAAATAAATATATTAGTATACAAATATGAGCTATTTAAAATAGATCCATAAAAAACTATCACTAAAATGTTCACAAGATTCACTGACATTTTGAATGGTTTAAAGAGTCTTGAAAGAGATTATACTAATAGTGATATTATACACAAAATTTTGAGATCTTTGTCGAAAATTGGGAGCCAAAAGTGACTACCATTCAAGAGGTCAAGGATATAAATAAGCTAATCTTGGAGGAGCTGATTGGTTCACTCATGACTCATGAGTTGAACATGAACCAAAAGAAGGAAGAAGAAGTGAAGAAAAAGAAAACATTACCCTCAAGTCAACTACCATATATGAAGATGATAATAACTCCGAAGAAGACTTGGAGGATAATGAAGAGATGGCACTACTCACTAGAAAGTTCAAGAAATTCATGAGAAGAAAGAAGAAATTTGAACCAAAGAAAAGAGGGTATAGTAAGGGAGAAGGTAGCAAAGAAAGAGAGAAAAAAAAAAGAGATGGATCAAGCTCTTTGCTATAAATGCAAGAAGTCCGAACATTTTTGAATGGAGTGTCTATTGTTAAAGAAAAGCTCCAAGAAGTCAAGAAAGAAAGCACTAAAAGCAACATGGTGCAATGTTGAGGATTCCTCTTCAAGTGAGGAAGAATTTCAAAAAGAAGAAAAGATAAAACTTTACCTTCATGGCTCTAAATGATGAAGTAAATGATGATGACTCAATTTTTGAATTTATATTTGAAGAATTATATGATACTTTCAATGATTTACTTTGTAATTTTAAGAAGCTATCTCACAAGAACAACGAACTTAAGAAAGAGAATCAATCCTTAAATAAAGATAAAGTTAAAATAGAAGAAGATATAAAGGAATTATAAGGTATGCTAGATGAATCAAATACAAAGAATGAATCCTTACAAGAAAAAGTGAATAAATTAAAATCTATAGTAGATAAATTTATGCTAAATTTTTAAAATTTATAAATATTAATTGAACAACAAAAGATGATTTTTGATAAAGCCGGTATAGGATATAATCTACTAAGGAAGCAAAAATTTTTAAAGAATGTATTTACAAAATCTCAAAATCATGATAGGAACATTACTTGTTGTAGACGTAATAAGATTGGACATAAATATATAGAATGCAAAATAATTAATGCAAGTAAAATCTCTAATTCAAGTAAAGCAAAGATAAAATAAATTTAGATTCTAAAAAGAACCATTTGTACTAATTCCAAAGGATTCAAATTAGCTTGGGTACCTAAGTTTACTTGATTGCTTGTGTAGTTGTGCTTAGCATCTATAAAAGCTAAAAGAAGATGGTACCTTGATAGTGAATGCTCGAGGCACATGATGGAAAATAAATCATAATTTATCTTTCTTAAAGCTAAAGATGGAAGTGTGATGATTTTTAGAGACAACGGTAAAGAAAAAATTATTAATCTCAATAATATCTTGTTAACATCATTTACTAGTATAGAAAATATATTGTTAGTTGAAGATTTGATGCATAACTTGCTTAGCATTAGTCAACTTTGTGATAAAGACTTTAATATTTCATTTAAATCATCTCATTGCATTGTAACTAGTTCATTTGATGATAACATTAAATTCATAGGAAAGAGATATGGAAATATTTATAATATTGATCTTGATGAACTTAAAAATGAAAATATTAAGTGTCTTGTTGCTATGAATGCTAAAGTAAATGAATCTAGTTGGATTTGACATAATAGATTAGGTCATGCAAGCATGGATTCATTAGCAAGATTAATTAAACTTCACTTAGTAAATAGTTTATCTAAGATAGATTTTGAAAAGAATAAAATTAGTAAAGCTTGTCAACTTAGCAAATAAACTAAATCTTCTTTCAAATCCAAGAATATTGTCTCAATAACTAAGCCACTAGAATTGCTTCATATGAACTTGTTTGGATACATCTCAACCACTAGACTTGGAGGAAAAAGATTTGGATTTATTATAATTGATGACTACTCTAAATTCACTTGGGTGTTATATTTAGCAAATAAAGATAAAGCCTTTAATATGTTTGTTAATTTATTTAACAAAATAACCAGTAAAAGATAGTATAGTATTTTGAAAATACGAAGTAATCATGGTATCAAATTTGAAAATCATATGTTTAAAAATTTTTGTTCTAAAAATAGAATTAATCATAATTTTTCTAGACCTAAAACACCTCAATAAAATGAGGTGGTAGAAAGAAAAAATAGGACTTTAATTAAAATGGCATGGACCATGCTTTGTGAAAGTAATCTCCCAAAATATTTTTGGACCAAAGCTATTAACACCGTATGTTATGTGCTAAATAGAGCATTAATTAGATCAATTTTAAAGAAAACTCCATAAGAACTCTATAAAAAAAAGAAACTTAATATTTTATATTTTAAAATTTTTGGATATAGGTGTTTTATTTTAATAAATGGTAAAGATAAACTGTAAAAATTTGATACAAAATTAGATGAAAGTATTTTTCTAGGTTATTCATCTAGCAGTAGAGCATATAGAGTATTTAACAAAAGAATGTTGATTGTAAAAGAATCTATGCATGTCATTTTTGATGAAACTAACTCCCTTAAAATAAGAAAAGAAGAGCTTGATGTGGATGTAGAAAATCTTAAAAAAAAAATTGAAAGACATGACTATTGAAGATACTACTTCTCAAGAAAAAAAAAATACAGAGCAAGATGTGGAAGAAGTTGTGCCACAACCCCAAGATGAGTAAGATACATTCAATTTATTAAAAGAATGGAGGTATGACCACAATCACCCTAAGAAATTAATAATAGATGATCCATCTCATGGTGTTAAAACTAGAGCATCACTTAGGGAAGCTATGAATCATTTTGCCTTTGTATCATATTTAGAATCTAAAAATATAATAAAAGCTGAAAAAGATCCTAATTGGATATTAGTAATGCAAGAAGAATTAAACCAATTTGAAAGAAATAAAGTTAAGAAATTAGTTGAAAGACCTAAAAATTTTTTAATAATTGAAACTAAATGGGTCTTTTGGAATAAACTTGATGAGAAGGATAATGTAATTAGAAACAAAGCTAGATTGATTGCACAAGGATACAATCAAGAAGAAAGAATTGATTTTTATGAATCTTTTGCACCCGTAGCTAGACTTGAAGCTATTAGATTGCTCTTAGCATTTATTTACTTTATGAATTTTAAGTTTTTTCAAATAAATGTAAAAAGTGCATTCTTGAATGGATTAATTGAGAAGGAAGTCTATGTAGAACAATCTCTAGATTTTGAAAATCAAGAATTGCCGAATCATGTATTCAAACTTAAGAAAGCCTTATATGAATTAAAACAAGCATCTAGGGCTTGGTACGATAGGTTAAGTAAATTCTTACAAACAGTAATTTTAAAAGAGGCAATGTAGATAAAATATTATTCATAAAAAGAAGATCAAATGATTTATTGATTGTGCAATTATATATTGATGACATTATATTCGGTGCTACTAATGAAGTCTTGTATAGAGATCTTTTTAGATTTATGCAGGATAAGTTCGAGATGAGCATAATAGGAGAGCTGAACTTCTTTCTCGGACTTCAAATCAAGCAATCAAATGAAGAGATCTTCATTAATCAAAGCAAATACATCAAAAAAATATTAAGAATATTTGGGATGGAGAATGTCAGAGGAAGTAGCACCCCTATAAGCACAAGTTACAAGCTTGATTAAGATCCAAAAGAAAAAATAGTAGATCCTAAGCTATATCGAGGTATAATTGAATCTTTACTCTATTTAACGCAAGTAGGTCAGATATAATGTTTACTGTATATATATATATATATATATATATATATATATATATATATATATATATATATATATATATATATATATATATGTATATTATCAATCAAATTTTAAGAAATCTCATGTAGTTACAGTTAAAAGATTCTTTAGGTATTTAATAAACACTCAAGATGTAGGTTTATGGTATTCAAAACAATCCTCATTTGACTTAATTGGAATAGTGATTCAGATTTTACTGGTTGTTGCTTAGATAGAAAGAGTACAAGTGGTACATATCAATTTTTAGGAGCAAATTTGATCTCATGATTTAGCAAGAAACAAAATTCAGTAGCCTTATCTACGGCAGAAGCCGAATATATTGCTACTGGGAGTTGTTGTACTCAACTATTGTAAATCAAAGAATAACTAGAGAACTATGGTATTACTTGTAATAATATTTTTATTCGATGTGACAACACAAGTGTCATAAACTTAACTAAAAATCCTATATGACACTCAAGAATAAAATATATAGAAGTTAGACACCATTATATTAGAGATCATGTACAAAATAATGATATAACTCTTGAATTTATGCCAACTGAAAATCAAATTGCAGATATTTTTACTAAGCCATTAAATGAAGAAAGATTTTGTACAATAAGAAAGCAATTAGATTTATTTGATCTAATTTGTTGAATTGTTGAATGAGCATTTTATGCTGAAATGATTGCTTCTCATATAATGAATTATTCATGTTTTAATTTTATTTGAAAGGCATGTTTAAATTGCATCATCTTTGACCTTGAAACCTAGGTAGTTTAGGTTTATGCCGGATTAAGTCGGCTAACCCATTTTCATCATGAAAAACTTAGCCGACATATCACTAAGCTGACTCAAAATTAGTCTGAGTTGACTAAATTATCAAGAATCTTATTTTTAAATGAGATTTTTCATGGGACCTATTTTGTTTATTTTTTGCTTATTTTGAGCCGTCCACTGATAGATCCTTAGGAAACCTAAATCCATCCCTTAGAACACCTAATCCACTGCGAATCGAGGAGGGTTTTAGATCAATGGCACCCAAGAAATGACTTACTCTGAAAAAGTTTAAGCTACCTTGCATGCTCCTGTCATCAAGTGGAGGGATTCATAGAGAATGACGGATCAAATTTTATCAAGACCCGTACCCTAAGCTATCTCAATCTGCTCCACCTCCTCCTCCTCCGACAGTCCCTGCTCAGCCTCCTCCGGTGCCTCGATCGTCTCCACCCTCTTCCATGTAAGAAAGGGCTGTTCCTCTCTCCTCTAAGGCTGTCATAATGGGAAGAAAGGTAGATTTTGATTTTTTGAAAAAAGAGATTTTTGAGATTGGTAATTGCTTGAAGTTTCAACGATGGGAATATCTTTGCTCTATTGATCTTCCAACCTATCCAAATCTAGTGAGGGAATTTTATGGAAATGCAAAAATTAAAGCAAAATCCTTTGAAATGAAAGTGAAAAAGGTTAAAATCAATTTGATCGAGGATTAGGAGTTTTGCTTAGAGCACCCACTAAAGAAGCAGAAAGATTAGATGATAAATCTAGTAGGTTAAGTCTTTTATTTGAAAAGAATGATGCAATGCACTTTGAAGAGGATTTTGCTACAGATTTATCTGTGGAACATAGACTTCTTCATCATATGACTGCTAGAGTCCTCCTCTCTCGAATTGGAAGGTTTAATTTTGTAACTAAGAATGATATAGCTATCATGTATCACCTTTTGAAGAAAGAAAAATTCAATCTTTCGATTATTATTTTAAAGGTAATGCAAGAAGCTTCTCTTAGGGGAAAGCTAGCTCTGTCCTATGGGATGTTCTTGATTTTGGTTTTCAAAGATTATGGAGTTAACTTAGAAGGAGAACCAAGCAAGAAGCTTCAACATTATGATACTTATAGCGAGAAGTCTTTAAAGAGGATGAAATTTAAAAAGATTGATGGACAGTGGGTCAAGAAAGATAAGGAAGAAGAAGATAGAGGTGTGCCGGAGCCCATGCCGCATCCTGCGCTAGCTGCATCTTCGTCCACTATTCGGCTTAATGAGGATCAGATTGAGAAGATTGTGCGGTGAGTATTTGATCGAGTTTCTGGTTGTCTGTCTTGTCTGGTGAAGGATGCTGTGAGGGAAGTCTTTGCCGCAGCATTCTTTTGCGCCCATGGATCCAGCTTCCTCCACCCCTCCCAAGCCTATCTTAGATTAGGTTGCATGTAGTTGCATTGTCATTTTAAACATTTTATTTGTCAATGCTTTATGTAATGATTAAGCTCGTTTTGAGATTTTGGACTCATTGTATCTTTCTTTATGAATAAATAAAACTTGAAGCTTGTTCTCTTTTATATGTACAATGTTTCTTTTATATATATTGTATATTGTTTGATAATGTTTATCTTTTTGATAACGATAAAAAGGGGGAGAAGCAAGTATTGATTGTATTGATTGAAATTACAATTGATGAAATATAGAAAAGTAATTATTTGGAATAAAGTATAACCCTAAAGAACATTCGACATATAGTAAGGGGGAGTAATATGAAGTTTGAAGTTAAATTGGACATAATTATCGTACTAAAGGGGAGTATTTATAAATTGATAAAACTTGAATGTGTATGATGTGTATGCAATGATTGAAAGTGAATTAATTTGAAATTTGAAAGAAAAATTATACTCAAGAGTTTTGTCGTCATAAAAAAGAAAGAGATTATTGATCTATGGATTGATTTTGATGATAACAAAAATATTTGAATATAAATTATTAAGTTACTAATATTGTTTATAAGGACGTATAGCTTCAAATTTTAAATGCTCATAACTTTTAAATATTTTCTGTCAACTAAATGAAGAACCATCACTCAAAAATTAAGTGAAGAAACTCTAGACTAGACACACTTTGTAAAAAATTTTAATAAAGACTAAATCAAGTTGAGAAGGCAAGTCTAGCCTAGAAATCAAATTAAAAAAGAAAGGCTGTCTAAGAACCCTTAGTATGTCTGGCACGCCAACTGAGTCGATCCAATGAAAATCTGAGCCAACCCAGTCTTAGAGAGGACAAAAAGATAGAAAGCCATATTTCAAAAAATAGGAGACTTAGTCGACTTAATTTCTAATGAGCCGACCCAATGAAGAACTTAACCAATTTAGAGGATTAGTGAGCCGACCTAGTCTCAGAAGGCAGCAAAAGATAGAGAGTAAGTTTTTCAGCCACCTGATACTAAGTCGATCCAGAGATCAACTGAGCCGATCCAGTGAGAAACTGAGCCGACTCAGAGAAGGCTGAGTCGACCCAGTGTTTGTAACGGCTAATTTTTTAGAAAGTTAGGTTTTACCCAAAAAGCCTCACAACAGGTATTTTCTCTCTTCCAATGGCTAAAACATTAAATGCAGATATTTCAGATGTCTTACAATAGTAGGAAACCTCAGGAGTATATAAGAGAATCCTTTGAAGCATTGAAGACATCTTTTGAAACCTACACAGAAGAGCATTCAAGTGAATTTCTGTGCATTCAAGTGTGTGAGCAAAATAGTGAAGGGAAGGAGTGATTCTCAAACATTCTTTTTATCCTTCCACCATCCTCAAGTGGAGAGAAGTCAAGCCATCAATATTCAAGATCACCACCTACTTCTTTCAAGCATTTAAGGAGAAGAAATCAAGCCAACAAGCAAAGCAACTCAGATTTTCTTCTCTTGGGCTTCATAGTATTCATTTTTCTAAACTTTAACTCTTGTATTACTTGTTGTTTTATTTCAAATTTTTTGGAGTGAAAAACTTAGGTTGGTCCAAGCCTTGAGTTGGACATTGTGTTGGTTTGATTGGTGAGCCAAGGTTAAAACCAATCAGGATTGATTGTTAGTCCGAAAAAATAATTTTTGCATGGTTGTGGTTGGTAAGCCAAAGTTAAAACTAACTAGATTGAATTATGAATCCAAGAAAAACAATCGGACTATAATCAAGCTTAGTGATTATAATTAAATTTTCAAGTAGTTTACTTGGAGAGTGGACGTAGGTGCTGAGTTTGACATCGAACCACTATAAAACTCATAGTGTTTGTGATTGTGTGTTTTCTCTTTATTATTTTCATTCTACTGCACATTTTATATTTGAACTCATTAAGTGCTTAAGTATTATGATCTACACAATTATCATTTAAATTTTTAAATACCCAATTCATCACCTCCCTCTTGGGCAGCCATCCTTGAGCAACAATATCCTTATTGGAGCATTTTGTAAGCCAACGATTTGTCGTTAGATGATTTTTATAAATACTCTTATGAATCTCTTGAAGAGCATAGTCTGCCTCAGAAGGTTGAAGGCACTTGAGCAGAGATAATAAAAATGATCTTTTATATTATTTTTTTTCAAGAGTATGTACCATGACGCACCATCCGCTTTAATCATCGAGCTTCTAATGGGTCATCAAAGAGGATCCCTTTTGTTCAATATGCAATGATAGGATCTATCCAACTCGGCTCCATGCTGACTTGTTAAACTTCACCTGAAGTATCTGTCTTTCAAGATGCTCAACATAAGTTTTTATAAGCTTGCCATACCTTGAAATGGTAAGGCAAAATAAAATGTTTGCTTGGGCATTCTCCGACCTAGGGATATGAGTGATCTCGAAATAGTCAAATACCAGTAACAAAGTTTGTAAAAGCTGTAGATATCTTATCAAGGTCGGTTCTCATGCTTCATATTCTCCATGGGTTTGGCCAGCCACAAATTGGGAGTCAATAAATACTTTTAATCTTTTGACACCAAGCTCCTTGGCAATCTTTATCCCAACTATCAAAGCTTCATATTCAGCTTGATTATTAGAGGCTTCAAAAGTAAATCGAAGAGCATACTCGATTACAATGCCTTCTGCATTGGTTAAGATGAGATCTGCGTCACTTTTTTGTGAATTAGATGCACCATATAGATGCAAAATCCATATGGATCCACAATTCAACTCTTCAGATTTGTTTGAGGTAAGTCTGTCCTCAGGAATGATGCATTCAATCATAAAGTCGGCCAATTCTTGAGCTTTGATTGAAGGTCGGGGATGATAGGAGAAATCAAATTCAATAAGTCCAATGTCCCATTTTGTCATCCTTCCCAAGTTATCAGGATATTGTGATGAGGCTCTTAATCGTTGATCAATTAAAAAAATAACTGAATAAGCTAGGAAACATAGCCTAAGTCTTCACACCAAGCTGATAAATGCGAAGACCATTTTTTCTATTCGTGAATACCTTTTCAGCAATGTGCAAAATAATAGCAACATATACATATCAGCTCCAAAAATATTATCTTTAATTTATTGTACTGCTAATAATAGCAACATATACATATTTATCTATTTGTCAATGTGACTTTGCTTACAAGGTCTTGGTCCAAGGCCCAAATGCATTCTAAACCTAAAGAAGCGAAATGGGATTTTAATTCCAATTTTATCTCTATAAAAAATGCATATCCTTTCAAGAATATTAGAGGCAGTGAACTATAGCATAACATCATACGTATAGAATTAATATCTATACAAGTCCAAAAGGTTAAGGAAGAATGACTTCTACTGATTGGTTTGACTCCCCAAGTCTTTGCAATGAACAATCATCAAGGATGTGTATTATGTTACGAGATTTTGAGAAGAGTTGTCTTTATTTGTTTTCAATGAGTAAGGCTTCTCTTGTGTTCACATTTTCAGAGACCCAATCTCTTGTGACATGCAGCAAAAGCTTTTGCGAATTCCCTTTATTTTATACCCCTACCTACTTACAGGTTTTGGTCAATTTGTGTTTTAATTTCCTGGTTTCAAGAAAACTCCCCTTAACTATGAAACAAGAAAGGGAATCAGAATGGCATGTACCAACCTCTGAAGGGAAGAAACAGGGGAAAAAAACAATGTAACATAAATCTTGATGTACCACTCTCATTCAGATGCATATAATCTTTCTAGGCTAGCATAACATACTTCAACATTCAATAATTCTAGAGTAAGAAGAAAATCTAGTTTACATGTCTAAAGGCATCTAGAAATTAACAGTGCCACGAAGCTATCTTACAACAACCTCCGAAAGTGGGTTGTAAAATGCCAGCACCCGAGAACCTTGCCTTGTATATTTTTTATGTCTCCATATACATTGGAGGCAAATCAATCAACCAGTCCTGAATAGTTTCACATGCATCCTACCATTCTATAGCAAGAAATCAACTAAAGACAAATTGAAACAATCAAATAAATACGGAACCAAGTTGTCACCACATTTTTTTTTACCAAAAGATGATTTTCTCCCTGACTAAAGCAATATATTCAATATAGAGAAGTAACAAAGTAAAACGAAGTAAGATAATAAGGGCTTGATAAAAAATTAATTTCATAAGCACTGATAATTTATATAATTGAACAATGCACCAAAGGAAATCTCAGATATTATGATTACCATAGACTTCTAATAAATTATTCCAAGCAGAACCAAAAAAATGCATGAGTGGCTTTAGCTATCAAATAGCAATAATCATGAGAAATAATATATCAAAGCAAAGGTGCAGATAATTGCACCAGAGATGATCAGCATGATAATTAATGAAAAGCTCGCAACTTCTAATTGTGATATAACTACATAACTTTCTACTGGCGGACAAACAGTAGCACCAAATCGGTGCCAAAGAATCAAAGAGTTTATAGTTTGGCACCACCAACCTTCATGAATGCAAGAAATTATTCCTGAATGTAAACAACAACAGCCATTCTTTTTAAGTGAGATGCAAAATGGTGTCTCTGTATAATGTGCATAGTATGTCCACCTGACCTGAATTCAAGTGCAATCAGAAAATCAAAATCACAAGAACAAGATCACAAAGCATAATGCCAATCACTGATACTTAAGCAAGATGATGAACATATTAAGCTTCACCTGTGCAGAGATAAATAAATCTAAAAGGTTGATATTCAAGTCGAAGCTGAAATGGCAGGTTTCAACAAAGCTCAAAAACTCTTAATAGAATTTCATCTAAATAAAGCAGTATAACTGAGGATAAGATACCCTAAATTATCTCTCATAACATTCCACACATACAACCAAAATGATTTTGTTAGGTACATGAATTTACTTCTAAGAATAACACATTTACTTTATAGAAAGTAGGAAAAATTATGCCAAAATTGAGAGAAGGTGCACATGCGGGGGAGCAGGCTGATATTTCTTAAAACTTCTAAAAGGAAACAATTCAGGAGAGGTTGCCAGCTTTGAGTTTCTGGAAAGTTTTCAAATAGGTAAACTACACTAAGTAGCATTTCCCTGCTACTAAGGATATAACCACAATCAAAGAACGTTATAGTTATTTTTACACAAGGTAGAATGGTCACCAGCAAGCTAAAATGTTTGATCCCCAGGATAAAATAACTGATTGAACCCTCTAGTAAACCCAGTCATTTTGAAGGTAGGCACCTACGTGCATAAAGAGAATGCCTAAGTAGGAAAGTTGATCAGTTTTTTTCTGATATTTACCCACCAAAGAACTGGCCCTAAATGAAATGCCTAAGTAGGAATAGTTGAATCGTGGGAAGATGGGAATGTGATTAGTCATGTATCCTTCATTGGGAAGGAAGATATTATACAGGTTAATAAGATGCGTCGATGTGCGGATAAGAAAAGGAAGAAAAAAGATAAAGGAAAAAAAGGAAAGAAAAAGAAAGGAGAAAAATATTTCCTTTTTTCCCTTCTACTTTCTTCTTCCTGTTTCAGATTTGTTTCCTCTTCACAAAAAAAACCAAGAAAGGGTTGATAAAGTTGACATTAAACAAAATAACAAGTCATGTAAGCAATAATTAATTATCAAGGTTTTTGAATCTTATATATATATATAAAGCACTATCCCTATTCTCTACAAATGATGCAGCTTACCTTTTGGGCATTGCCTTGTCATCAGATGTGTATATCCAAGCTATTTCTTTAAGTACAGCCTTTTCAAGAGCATCACCAACCTATATTCCAATGACACATTTTATAATATTATGCATTCATGATTAGCTTGTTTATAGCCTCATCTGTTATCACAAAAAGTTTGGCTTCTAACAATATCATACCAGTCTATTCTCTACAAATACCAATGCATAGCAGGCAGCAATTTATTTATATCAGATTCTAAATTTGCATTATTAGCCAAACCAGTAACTCCTTGAAACTCCTGAAAGAAAAAGCCAGATATCACCTGGTTAAAAATAACCAAAAGAAATAAATTGGCATATGAGTTAATTGGCATACCATGTCATCAAATGTGAGAGTTCCTGTCTTATCAAAGCAACATATGTCAACCTGCACCAAGCTAAGTTGATGAAAGGCATTGATCACTAAGAAGTTAACAATGCCTACAAGATATCATAAAAATCTTCACCTTCCCAGCAAAGGATATTTTGAATGCTCTGTGTAGAAAATTCCATGGCATGCTAATGCAATTAAAGATGTGTTGACAGCTATTGATATCTCCATTGATAGTTCAGGGGGTATCACAGAAGTGATAATTAACGAACAACTCATGAAAAGTTTGGATTTGCTCCTGGTTGGATCCTCTGATCCCTAACAGCAGAAAATCCATTTATTAGATGTAATGCTAATGAAGTATCATAGTTCCAGTGCAAGAAACAACGATGCTGGAAACCAGATTTGCAGGAAACAACTCCTAATTTTGCATTCATGATACAAGGCTGTTGGGTGAATGAATGCTTGTTGTACCTTTTTAAGCACATTGTCTGTAGCAATAATTGCAAAGAAAACTAGGAAAAGAATGAACAAGCCACTCTCCCAGCTATTTGCAGTCACCTTCCAAGGTGTAGGTGGGGGAATAAGTGATGGACCAAGCAAAGGAAAGGGAGAAGAATCATTGAAAAAAGACGTTGCTTTGGTTGACCAGCGAACAAGCATGAGCCAGGCAATAAGAAAGTAATAGCCGAGGTTGGGTCATCAGGAAGGATAGCCAACATAGAAGAGCTTTTGCCCATTCCATTAGTCGAAGCAAAGTCCTGTCCTTGAAAAGGGATCCTTGTTTGCCAAAGGTTCTTCTTCCCTCTCTGCAAATGGTGATTCCATAGCATCTGAGTTCATCAAGCGAAGAGTAGAGAAAGTGAAAGGATCTACTTATTTTAGGAAAAAGAATAAAGTGATCTTGAGCTGGAGAGAAGGTTTTCGAGGTGAAGGAGTGGGAGATCAATCTCCAATTATGTACATCCACGATGTGACCCAACTTCCACGTAATGGAAGCTGACTCCCAAAAAAATGTCATGTTCAAATAGTTCCAACCATTTTTGAATCTCCATTTTCACTTGATAAGAAATAATTTCGAAAAAAATCTGACTTAGAAGGAAGGCTAGACTTATTGACTGAGCGAGACTCCATCCAACTATTCTGCATCCATCAAGCAAAGCGACATGAGTGAAGCAGCCTAAACTTTATAGTCAAAGTAAAACTCCATCGTAAATATGAGGATCCCGTTCTATTGAGCCTTCCAACTTATCCTAAATACAACTCACTCAGATTAGGACCTCAAGCTATCACCTCGATATTTTGAGCTAGCCTATCTAGTCTAATTTTTTCAGCTGCGTCTGCTTACGCTCTAGTTGTCGGAAGGCTAGCTGGCTTGCTGCTTTCTTTCTCTCCTTATCGCTCACACTAGCCTATGTGCATTTTGATGCTTCTTTAGGATTGGAGTAAGCAGCAATAGTTATATCTTTAAACCGGACATGGTGTTATTTTCACATAACACAATCCATCGTATTTGTCACACAGAAACTAAACAGCAAGGTTCATCTTCAACCTGCAACTGTAGCAAGAAAAAGGTGGAAAGTACTTATAATTAGGCTAAGAAGCCCGATGTGCTAGCGCTTGTGACCCAAACCTGAAGTGACTGACTAATAAGAAAGTGATAGGAGTCATGCTCGGCTTTCTTTCTTTTATTTAGCCAAAGATATTCTTCTTCACCTTTCTTCTAAAATGAAAACTAAAGCTTGACATCACCTTCTATAAATATAGATGGAACTGAGATCTTAACTTCTTAATATGTTGGTTCGATTGTCCTCTTTGCTAGTTGGAGTATTCCATTATTTAGAACCATTTTCAGAAACAAACCAATAGGAGACAAGGGATGGATGTCACTAGGCTAGGTCAACTCTATCATTGGTATCATTATCCCTATCACGATCACTATATAAAGATATGTGCTATTACTATCCCGATGCAGCAAAGCTAGAAGGTGCTATTATGGTGGGGGAAGGGTCTACTTCTGCTCCATTAGAATACTTTTGTGGCAGGTATTTCTACTGCCGATATGAATCTCACTAATGGGTCTCGTTCTGTACCTAGGTATGGATCTATATCACTAAGGTTAGTATATGAATATGCTGCATCTTTTCTCTTTGGTGTTGGATCATCTACTATCTACTGCACTGCCATAAGAATTAGAACTGCCTCTGGATTTGCTACTGTTGTTGGTGCTGTGTCCACTAATGATGATTCTACTACTGCCACTTTATTGAAGTGCCTATTATCGCTGATAGCTCTTATAGCTTCTTCCATCGAACCGAACCGCCAGCTGACTACTACCAATTGTCTTCCCTTACCGCTTTTCCACTGCTAGCTTTTCTAACCTTCCTCCTTCTGCCCATGGAGCCCTTAGATCTGAAATTTTTTCAAAATATATATGAAGAAGACTTTTGAAAATGTCGGGTGAAACGTTTTGACAACAAAAGTGGTTTTGGATAGGTTTGTGAGGCAATACTCACATCTGTTATCTACGATAAATCGGTAGATAAGGTAGACGATACCCGATGAGAATTATTAAACAAGCATGTGGCACTTACCATCCAATGACCAATACTTGACTACTAATCAGAAGTTACCCTTTCAGTGGAAAATAGAGTTTTTCATATTAATTTGCCTTGGCTTGTCACAAATCCCATCTACAGTACAATCAGCCAAGCATCCCCCATCAGGTGTTTTCAGATTGAATGCTTGTATGTTATATATTAATTTAGCAATCAGACAAACATTAAAGTTGTAGAAATATTTAAACAAACTGGCACCATTACATTAACTAAACACAAATGAGCAATGAATGATAGCCACATATGAAACAACTTATCTGGAGTGTGTTGCAATATTTTTGTTCCAACAAATAGGATATGACTTTTATCTTGTTTAATAGATAATTTATTATCAGAACCAAGACTCGCAATTGAATCCTCAAGAAACAAATTACAATGTAAAGCAATAATAAGGAACAAATGAAGAAATAGAAAATCCTTGTTTACGTAGCCAATACAAATATTTTATATCCCCATACTGGAAAAAAAAAATGCCTGATCATATAAAAAACAAGAGATGCAAGAACCACCTTCCACTAAGAAGTAGACTTGCCTGTGAGAATGGCTTCATTTGCAATTGCACTTTGAGCTAATAATAGCATATCAGCTGGTACAGATTTCTCCTCCCACTAGGACCAGAGGAGCGACCAATGGAAACAATATCTCCAGGAAGGAGGTCTGTGCCAGAGAGCTATGCCAACCTGAAACCAAAAGCATTCAATATGGGGTAGCCATTATGAACTATACACACATATCCACAATGCACCATCTGAGTCTGGCCATTGACTCTTTCATGCCTAAGTTCAGTTAGAGTTGTCCACCTACTCTTAGCCATTGTAGATCCAAATAGAAACAGTACAAAAAGTGTGAATAAGATGTAGTACCAATAGTCATCCAAACACCAGAGGCCCACACAGAAAATCTAAACATGAAAAGCACATAATTAGAACAATGGCTATATTGATCCTCATAATTAATACAACATAATGCTTCATAAGACTTCAAAGTTGAAACACAAAAAATGGCTCCATGAAATGCTCTTTCATCAGCTATTGAAATGTGGGTTGTGGATACTCAAATATAATTGAAGACAGTAAAAATTACCATACCGTTGAATCATTTATAGAATAGCTATAGCCGAACCCGTTGAGAATAATATAAGAGATAATTCGAGCCTGAAATCCTTTTGTGCTTTGACAAAAGTAATAGGGATTAACATCCAAACAAATTCAAAACTAGAAACATAGAGGAAAAATAATGAACCAAAACAACAGCAGTGAGCAGATGCAAACAGATTTTTTACTGCAAAAGCCTGTTAGATAAACTAAAAACAGATTCAAAAAGATACACATAGAAGGCTTTCCATGTTTGGGCAGATAGAAGTACAGATACATCATGAATGTCATAACCATCACAAGAAAAAGTTGGTTCATAGAGTATTCTTTCAGAGCATACACTTCATTTAAAAAACTTAAGCACTAATATTAGCTATTATTTTTTGATTGATTATTAGCAAAAAAGGATAATAGAAAACTTTCTATCTAAATAAATCATGGCAACATGGACAATGGTACTTATCAGCAAAAGAAAAAAAATACAAAAATAAAAAACAAAACAAAGAAGAAGAAGTAGGAATCCTAAGGCCTTATTCCTTTTCCAGTGATTTTTCTTTTTTTCACCTCGATGAAAAACTAATTACGAAGCAAAATTAGTGCATTCCCCTAGAGGAGAATGAAGCATCCCCATCCAAAATAATGTCCACAAGCAATAAGAATAAAATAAAGCTTCTTAAAGCTATGTAGCAGAAAAACATAAATGATGAAGTGTCACTAAATACGCTAAGCATCCCTAGGAGAAAACTAGGCATATTAAGCATCCCCATTTTAAAGATGCCCATAGGCACCAAGAAAGAAACAAAATAGAATATAAACAAACATATATAGAAAGATGATGACAGCTTATCACACTCCCAATCTAAGATCGCTAGTTAGGGTCACAGCAATTACCGCATATTCAAAAAAATCTCTCCCCACAAATATGTAAGACATCTCATCATTATATCATAAAGGAAGGAGTGGAATAAATAATCAACTAAGCAGCAAGGAGTGGAATAAACAATCAACTAAGTAAATCCAAATCCAGAGCCCATTGTTGATGCATCCTTAAGGCGATCTGGTAGAGTACCACGTCAACCAGACAGATACTATGGTTTCTTGGTCCGGGATGGAGATTCTATCGAACTTGATGAAAATGATGAGGATCCGATCACCTACATGGATGCAATGTAGAGACCTGACTTTGAAAAATGACTAGAGACCATGAAATTCGAAATGGAGTCCATAAAGGACAATGATGTGTGGACATTGGTTGACCCACCCGAAGGAATAAAATCCATAGGGTGTAAGTAGGTCTTCAAGAGGAAGAGGGGTGCAAATGGAAAGGTGAAAACCTATAAAGCCCGTCTAGTTGTCAAAGGATATCGTCAACGTTATGGTATAGACTATGACGAGATATTTTCTCCTATGGCAATGCTCAAATCCATTCAGATTATGCTTACGATAGCTGCCCATCTGGACTATGAAATCTGACAGATGGATGTGAAGACAGCTTTCCTAAACGGAGAGCTGGACAAAGAGGTGTATATAATACAACCTGAAGGATTCACATCCACAGATGAGTCTAAGGTGTGTAGGCTACAGAGATCCATTTATGGACTTAAGTAGGCATCTCGGAGTTGGAACATACGTTTTGATAAGACGATCAAGACGTATGGCTTCGTTAAGAACGGAGAAGAGCTCTGCATTTATAAGTGAGCTAATGGTCCAGTAGTAGTATTTTTTGTACTGTATGTGGATGACATTCTCTTAATCGAGAATAATATCTCTGCATTACAGGGAATAAAGATTTGGCTGTCGTAACAATTCTTCATAAAGGATCTACGAGAAGCTTCCTATATCCTAGGGATGAGGATCTATAGGGATAGATCTAAAAGGTTGCTTGGCTTATCCCAATCCACGTACATTGATACTATGCTGAAGAGGTTCAGCATGAAGAATTTCAAAAAAGGCTATCTACCGATAGGCCATGAAATTTCTCTCTCAAAGAAGGATTGTCCGACAACACCTCAAGAGAGAGAGCGTATGAGTAAAATTTCATATGCTTCGGCAGTGGGATCTATTATATACTCCATGACATGTACACGACCAGATATGGCATACTCACTAGGGGTAGTGAGTAGATACAAATCTGATCCAGGAGAGAATCACTGGAAGGTTGTTAAAACCATCCTGAAGTATTTAAGAAATACTAAGGACCAGTGGCTTGTTTATGGTGAATCGGACTTGAGACTTATAGGGTTTACAGACTCTAGTTTTCAGTCTGATCATGATGACAGCAAGAGTGTGTCGGAATTTATTTTTACCCTTAATGGTGGGGCTGTTTACTGAAAAAGTTTCAAGCAGCACACAGTGGCTGATTCAGTTTGCGAGGCGAAGTATGTCGCTGCATCAGATGCTGCCAAAGAAGCGGTGTGGCTGAAAAAATTCATCACCAAGCTAGGAGTAGCACCCTCCCTTGTTGGTCCAGTTCTGTTCTACTGTGACAGCTCTGGAACCATTGCTCAGGCGAAGGAACCAAAGGCACACCAGCGGACGAAGCATATTCTGCACCGCTACCATTTCATCCGAGAAATCATGGATCGAGGTGACGTCGACCTTCAGAAGATCAACGAGAAGGAGAACCTGGCCGACCCATTCACTAAAGCCATTGCGGTGAAGGAGTTCGACGACTTCAAGTCGAAGATGGGTATTAGATACTGCACCAATTGGCTTTAGGCTAAGTGAGAGATTATTGAGAATAGTGTCCCAAAGCCAATCGTCAGCCTGTTGACGGTTGTGCTCTTTATTGTATTAGTATATAAATTATAAATAAATAAAAGTTATTTTGATATTTTTTATCATAAATTATTTCATCTTCTAATGAACTCCTGTGTTGTGGTGAAGTCCTTAGGACTATTTAAACTCGACAAAGGAGGATTTATCGTTTAGTCCTTAAACCAGTTCGCGATCAAATGATACGTTGTTACCAAGGACAACAATGTTTATCGAGCATAGGTCATTGTGTGCCATATAGGTTGGTTGTCCTCTTAATCAAGGAGTGTGGAGATACTGGTATGGCATACAGGTGAGATATAAGGGTACATTTGCACTGAACATGACTGACTCCGGAGCTATCTCTGCTGTCAAGATTTGCTCCGATGGGATATGGGTATAAATATCCCTCTGACCTGAGATCACCACGGTGACTTGCAAGCAACTCACTGCACTTAGGCACTGGACTACCTGAATTTCTAATTCAGTGACGGAAGGCTGCTGGGTGTAGTCAAGTACTTGACTTGTCAGTGCGTGTGTCAAGATGGGATTGACCATTCCAGTTCAGGAGCTGTGTACAGTTGTGTTTCAATTTAGCAAAACCTTGGCCAGGGTAGTCCTAGTGAGGAGTCACAGGACTGTTTGAGTTAAGCACGACTCGGATGATCTAATCAGGGTTGACAGTTTAATTTTGAGTCATCCTATACACAGGGGTCAAAAGGGATGAATTATACAATAATCATATTCACGTAGGTTCTGAGTATTGTGATTGTGACTATTCGACCTATCCGAATATCGGGTACCATTGCTAGATGGTTACTTCGATTAGTACAGGAATTGGTTCCTGTGCTACCGGCTTAGGTTCGAACCTGCGGGGTCACACACATTAGAGGTTCCTATCTGATCTGATGGCTGATGAAGAGTCCTAATATTCGTGGACTATGAGTCCTACGTGTCTGAAACTCTATGATCGAGAATCAGAATTCTTTGATCACAAGTCCCACACATTTTGGGTACCGGGGTCAAGAGTCCCACTGATTTGGGACTCTTCGATCAAGGTTTCATATTGATGAACTTTGATACCCGATTGCTCATCGGATTTGGACTCAATATTTATGAGAGGTTTAATTAATGATTTGATCACTAATTAACTCAATTTGATTGAGTAATTATTTTTGGATCAAGTCCAATTGAATTGGATTCAGTTGGGTTTGACCCGATTAGGTTAAGAGTTGACCTAATCGTCGAGATGGTTTGATCCCTGATTTGATCAGGGGTTGGGCTTAATCAATTTATGATTTGATTAGGATTTTATTGAGCCTAATTAAGCCTAATTAAGTTAGATTTAAATTAGTCTAATTGGGTCTAACTTATTTGGTTCAATTAGGTTGGTTTAAATAATGAAACCACCTTGACCCAAACTCCCTGCGCCATCTCACATCCACTGCACCCATTTGAATCATGAGAAGGAATTTTTTATGAATTTTTTCTCAAACAAAGCCCTCCCCACACCCACATTTGTGCACCATATGGATGGATAAAGCTGATTAGTTAACCATTCAAATTCAAAGCATGTTTGAATTTGAATGGATAACTTATCTCTTGTGCCTTCATGCTTATCCATCTTGTGCGCCACATAACTTACATGAGAAAAGGTTTCTCATGAAACCTTTCCACACACAAAGAGTCCACACCCTTCTCTTCTCATGCCATAAGTGGATAGGGATGAGTTGGTTTGTATTTGAATTCAAATGTGCAACCACTTATCTTTATCCTCTCACGCGGATAAGACACGTTCGATGTTGTTTTAAAAAGGAGAGAAAGGTGGGGCGTGCGTAGAAATTTTTGGAGAGAAAGTTTGGGGCGTGAGGAACCTTTCTACATGAGGTGAAGGTTCAAAATCTTCCGAGAGAAAAAGACAGAAAAGAAAGAAAAAAGGTCACAGAGTTTTTCTTAGTGTACCCTAGGGTTTCAGCCTAGGGTTCGGGAAGTGAGAAGGTGAGCTACGAGTGTCGTGAGCCCACCAAATTTCAGGAAGACCTTCAACATCTTCTCAAGCACATCTACTAATGACCCAGAGCATCCAAAGAATCAACAGACATCGATCAAAGGAGTTCGATCAGCATCGACCGTCGAAAGGGCTCTACAACGAGCTAGCACTCGTGAGGAGTCGATTAGATCGGGAGCTTCGTGTGGATGATTCATAGAGGCCAGACACGCTATGTGGCTGCATCGTGATGATCAGACTCTCTCGACGGTGATCAGATTACGGCGATCTACTATCCGCACAAAGGTATTGTGTTCTGAACATATTACAGTAAAGTGTTTACTGTTCAAATTCGAATTTCAAATTTAAATGCATGCATGCCATATATCATATTTAGATTTTAGTGTAGGATAAATATATATTAATTAATTAGATTAATTAATTATTTTTACTGTAAAATAGTGATTTTGAAAAAAATTTAAAATTACCATTTTACCCCTGCACTCAAATTTTGTTTCAAATGGTATCGGAGCAGGTTCTAAGATATAATATATGAATTTGCATGCGTAGATTAAGTTATAATCTAAAAGTTTAAATTTAAAATTTAAAATTTAAATTTTGAATTTTGAAAGTTATTCAAAATTCAAAATTCAAATATTTGAAATTCAAAATTTGAAATTTAAATTTTAAAATTTAAAATTTGAAATTCAAAATTCAAAAATTTGAAATTTAAAATTTGAAATTTGGTTGAAATTTTAAATTTAAAATTCAAAATTTAAAATTCAAAATTTGAAATTCAAAAATTTAACATTTGAAAATTGAAATTTGTTTGAAATTTGAAATTCAAAATTTAAAATTTAAAATTTGAAATTTAAATTTTAAAATTGATATATTTAGATATACTTGATCCAAGTAACAAGTAATCGAATTGGGTTGGTTGCCATGGCCATTCGGTCATAGGAAAAAAGTAGGGTTTAAAGGCCCTCTCCTCCCATTCGATGGGATCTCCTATGGCGGTAGGGGTGCCGCTGCAATTATATCCCATGCAGATGAAGCAGCGAAAGGACTTAATTGTAAAGGTTCTGTTGGTGCAGAATTCCGTCGAAGTCGGAGAAGCTGGAGTTGGGATGACCACAGCCGCCGTCGGGACCTACAAAGAAAGTCTAAACCAGAGTTGGGGGTACTCCGGCAAGATCCTCCGACGCTCAAGTCAGTACTCTGCTTCAACAGAAATGGAGTGCTCGAGTAGAAATTTTGGTAGAGTTTCGAGATAGAGTTACCAGCCTAGAGAAGAACGTGTCTGGGGGTTCCTTATTTATAGACGGAGGGTGTAACTGACCGACAGCGACGTCTGTAACCGTCTGGTAGTGGACCGCTCAGAGCTGCATGGAGTTTGTTACGGAGAGTAGTGGCGTCAGGGGTCGTTCAGGGCCACGTGGAGCTTGTTGCGGAGAGTGGAGTGGTGTTCATTATCGGGACTTGCCAGAGAGTGGTGGAGCTGCATGGAATCTGTTGCAGGGAGTGGAGCAGGAGGGCGGCTCTTGTCGTGACTTGTCAGAGAGTGGTGGAGCTGCATGGAATCCATTGCAGAGAGTGGAGCAGGATGGCGGCCCTTGTCGTGACTTGTCAGAGAGCTCGGATCCATCAGCTGGAGCTCGACTGAGACATCTGATGGAGCGGAATGGCTCTCTATTGTTGGTCTGAGAGAAGCTCAGATGTCTCCGAAGCTGCTGACGAGTCTACTGTTATCGGGTACCCTAGGCGCTGATACTACAGGCAAGAGTCACCTGCTGTAGAAGCTCGGATAGAGATTTTTCGTTGGCGAAGCCCGGTAGGAACCCGATTGCTAGAGAAGTCCATCTGAGATTCGCCTAATGTGGAAACTCATCTGAAGATGATCCGTTGGGGAAGTTCGGTTTTATGGAGGATCCGATGGGGGGTCGGTCGGTGATGGACTTCGGATGGTGCTGGGGAGGCTCAGCAGACATCGAAGGCGATCGGCTATCGCAGGGACCCAGTTACTGGAGCTCGTCCGTCATAGAAGCTAGTCCGGAATCCATCCGCTGGAGAAGTTCGGACGGGCTTCGGCTCTCGTGAAAGGTCGAAAAGGGACCGCTTATTGCGGAAGCTCGGGCGAGGACCAGTTGTCGTGGAAGCTTGGAGTAGTGTCCCGCTGTAGAAGCTCGTCCAGGGCTCACTCGCTACGGGGTAGCTCGGTTGAAGTCTACCTATGGTAGAAATTCGAAAGAAATTTATTTATAGTAGAGGCTTGAGTTAGAATTTGCTTACAGTAGAGGTCTGGACTGGATTGCCCGCTGTAGGGGTTCGGAGTAGACCGCTCGTAGCAGGAGTTCGGAGAAGACCGCTCGTAGTAGAAGGTCGGCTCTCGCAGGAGCTCAGCTAAAACTGCTCGTAGTAGAAGCTCAGAGTAGATTGCTCGTAGCAGGAGTTCGGAGAAGACCGCTCGTAGTAGAAGGTCGGCTCTCGCAGGAGCTCGGCAAGAATCCTGAAGGCGGTCGACCACCGTAGAAACTTGAAAGGTGTTTGGTTACTGTAGAAATCTCGTTATCGGAGAAGCTCGGATGCTGACGAAGTCCGGAAGGAGTTCGGAGGATAGTTGGTCACTGTAGAAGGTCGACTGGCGGTGAGGCCCAGAGGGCCTTTGGGGCGGCCTGGTAGGTGAACGCAGAAGTCCATCATCGAAGAAGTCCGGACGGCCGAGGGAATTTGGAGAGACGTCACATACAAGGTTGGGAGCCGGAAGAGCCCCGAAGGATCAGTCCATTGTAAACTTCGGTCGGAGGATACTTTATACCCAACACCGGTCCTCCTACTTTCGAGTTTGGGTTCAGAATGAAGGAAGTACAGAGAAATTCTCACGGTCGAAGCTGCTCTCCTCGATTTTCATACTCAGCGATCGCCAGATATGTTGACGTTCGGTGCGCTGGTACTGAAATGTCCTGACAACAAAAGTGGTTTTGGATAGGTTTGTGAGGCAATACTCACATCTGTTATCTACGATAAATCGGTAGATAAGATAGACGATACCCGATGAGAATTATTAAACAAGCATGTGGCACTTACCATCCAATGACCAATACTTGACTATTGATCAGAAGTTACCCTTTCAGTGGAAAATAGAGTTTTTCATTTTAATTTGCCTTGGCTTGTCACAAATCCTATCTACAGTACAATCAGCCAAACATCCCCCATCAGGTGTTTTCAGATTGAATGCTTGTATGTTACATATTAATTTAGCAATCAGACAAACATTAAAGTTGTAGAAATATTTAAACAAACTGGCACCATTACATTAACTAAACACAAATGAGCAATGAATGATAGCCACATATGAAACAACTTATCTAGAGTGTGTTGCAATATTTTTGTTCCAACAAATAGGATATGACTTTTATCTTGTTTAATAGATAATTTATTATCAGAACCAAGACTCGCAATTGAATCCTAAAGAAACAAATTACAATGTAAAGCAATAATAAGGAACAAATGAAGAAATAAAAAATCCTTATTTACATAGCCAATACAAATATTTTATATCCCCATACTGGAAAAAAATGCCTGATCATATAAAAACCAAGAGATGCAAGAACCACCTTCCACTAAGGAGTAGACTCGCCTGTGAGAATGGCTTCATTTGCAATTGCACTTTGAGCTAATAATAGCATATCAGCTAGTACAGATTTCTCCTCCCACTAGGACCAAAGGAGCGACCAATGGAAACAATATCTCCAGAAAGGAGGTCTGTGCCAGAGAGCTATGCCAACCTGAAACCAAAAGCATTCAATATGGGGTAGCCATTGTGAACTATACACACATATCCACAATGCACCATCTGAGGCTGGCCATCGACTCTTTCATGCCTAAGCTCAGTTAGAGTTGTCCACCTACTCTTAGCCATTGTAGATCCAAATAGAAACAGTACAAAAAGTGTGAATAAGATGTAGTACCAATAGTCATCCAAACACCAGAGGCCCACACAGAAAATCTAAACATGAAAAGCACATAATTAGAACAATGGCTATATTGATCCTCATAATTAATACAACATAATGCTTCATAAGACTTCAAAGCTGAAACACAAAAAATGGCTCCATGAAATGCTCTTTCATTAGCTATTGAAATGTGGGTTGTGGATACTCAAATATAATTGAAGACAGTAAAAATTACCATACCGTTGAATCATTTATAGAATAACTATAGCCGAACCCATTGAGAATAATATAAGAGATAATTCGAGCCTGAAATCCTTTTGTGCTTTGACAAAAGTAACAGGGATTAACATCCAAACAAATTCAAAACTAGAAACATAAAGGAAAAATAACGAACCAAAACAACTGCAGTGAGCAGATGCAAACAGATTTTTTACTGTAAAAGCCTGTTAGATAAACTAAAAACAGATTCAAAAAGATACACATAGAAAGCTTTTCATGTTTGGGCAGATAGAAGTACAGATACATCATGAATGTCATAACCATCACAAGAAAAAGTTGGTTCATAGAGTATTCTTTCAGAGCATACACTTCATTTAAAAAACTTAAGCACTAATATTATCTATTATTTTTTGATTGATTATTAGCAAAAAAGGATAATAGAAAACTTTCTATCTAAATAAATCATGGCAACATGGACAATGGTACTAAGCAGCAAAAGAAAAAAAATACAAAAATAAAAAACAAAACAAAGAAGAAGAAGAAGTAGGAATCCTAAGGCCTCATTCCTTTTCCAGTGATTTTTCTTTTTTTCACCCCGATGAAAAACTAATTATGAAGCAAAATTAGTGCATTCCCTTAGAGGAGAATGAAGCATCTCCATCCAAAATAATGTCTACAAGCAATAAGAATAAAATAAAGCTTCTTAAAGCCATGTAGCAGAAAAACATAAATGATGAAGTGTCACTAAATACGCTAAGCATCCCTAGGAGAAAACTAGGCATATTAAGCATCCCCGCTTTTAAAGATGCCCATAGGCACCAAGAAAGAAACAAAATGGAATATAAACAAACATATATAGAAAGATGATGACAGCTTATCACACTCCCAATTTAAGATCGCTAGTTAGGGTCACAGCAACTACCGCATATTCAAAAAAATCTCTCCCCACAAATATGTAAGACATCTCATCATTATATCATAAAGGAAGGAGTGGAATAAATAATCAACTAAGCAGCAAGGAGTGGAACAAATAATCAACTAAGTAAATCCAAAATCTAAATAACTAAAATCCAAACTTTAACGCCACAAAATTCTACGATATTCACAAAACAAGTATAACACTTTCTAGTTGTTAAGCATATTTATTATCTAATTACTATACTAATACAACATGATTAATATTTTCTAATTAGTATTGGTACAACTTTCCTTATTAATCTCAACTCAATCTTCTTGAAGCAAGATCTTGAGATCCCATGACTTCTGGCAACACCATCAAGTATGGATACATGGACATTTGTTCTAACTTTGTTTCCAACTCTTGTAACACATACCCTCTGTGACGTGTAATAATTAGTTCTTTAGATGAGACAAACACTAGTTTGTACATAGTTTTAGATTAAATTTAGATGATCTTTCCAGTTGTCTTTATTCTCAAAACTGACAATAAACTGAATCAAATCGGAGATTATGTATATAAAAATGATAATGGAAGAAACGAATAAATATGACATAGAAGATGATAAGAAACAAGAAGGAAGAAGAGATATAAGAAAAATGGTGTGCGCAGAGAAGAGAGATTAATTCAAATATCCTTCATTTAACATGTTGCTTCCAGCAAACATACAGCAACTAGAAGTAGAATGTCAACTATCACAAGCACCTGCCCAATCGGCATCACAATATTCTTGAACAGCAAGATGGCCTTGATTCTGAAACAGCAAGCTTCTTCCAGGGAGCCATTAAACAACATTTTGGTTTAGATTGAGATATAAAGCTCTCTAGTTTGATCTTGTTATAAAAAAAAAAAAGGTCAAAACAAAAGTCCAAGCAAAACAATTGTGAAATTTTAGGTGTTTGTTATGGAAAAATAGAAAAATGGTACGAGACCTCCCCATCAAAAAATATTTCCTCTACACTGATGGATGCCGAGATTGGCACAAAAACCATCAATTATCTTGCGATGGTATGCTAGAAGTGTTGAGAAATATTTGGTACTAGACTACCAGTACTGTTGCACTACTCGAGAGAAGGGGCTTCAGAGCATAACATAGCAAACAAAGTAACATCTCAACATATAACATCATTTTAATACAAACTCCAAGCTCAAGATAAACCAAGTTCGATAGTTGAAATACTAGAATGAAAAAAAAGGGGCGATGTTGCACATGAGCTTTACTATTTAGACAGTATTTACAGCATCATACCTAGCAATTCATCTGTCCCATCTAGTTGGCTTTTAAACCATTTGTTTTATCTCAGACATTCTGACACATACAACCATTATAACCACAAACGAGCCAAGGAGGGCTCTATCATCTCCCAAAAGCATTTCAAGAATGCTGCACATCGAAACAAGTTAGTACTTTTCTATGGTGAAAATTTGAAGAACTCATTATACTGCACTAATGGCATTTCAGAGAAGACCAGCTCACAGGAAAAGCAAGAGAAACAGACATGATAACAATGCAACATGATATAATTATTGAATAAAAAGCCCATGGATGGGATTCAAATACAAATAGCAAATTTCTCATCTATCCTGTCTTTCGAACACTTACATCGTGCCAATAACATGGCCAATACATTGCTACTGGGAGTTATTGTGCTTAACTATTGTGGATCAAAGAACAACTAGAGGACTATGGTATTATTTGTAATAATATTTCTATTTAATGTGACAACACAAGTGCCATAAACTTAACTAAAAATCTTATATTACACTCAAGAATAAAATATATAGAAGTTAGACACCATTTTATTAGAGATCATGTATAAAATAATGATATAACTATTGAATTTATGCCAACTAAAAATCAAATTGTAGATATTTTTACTAAGCCATTAAATGAAGAAAAATTTTGTGCAATAAAAAAATAATTAGGTTTATTTGATCTAATTTATTGAATTGTTGAATGAGCATTTTATGTTGAAATGATTGCTTCTCATATAATAAGTTATTCATGTTTTAATTTCATTGGAAAGGCATGTTTAAATTACATCATCTTTGACCTTGAAACCTAGGTAGTTTAGGTTTGTGCCGAACTAAGCTGGCTAACCCATTTTCTACATGAAAAACTTAGCCGACACATCACTGAGCCAACTCAAAATTAGTCTAAGTCAACTAAATTATCAGAAATCCTATTTTTAAACTAGATTTCCCATGGGACCTATTTTGTTCGTTTCTTACTTATTTTGAGCCATCCCCCTGATAGATCTCTAGGAAACCTAAATCCATCTCTTAGAACCCCTAATCCATCATGAATCGAGGAGGATTTTATATCAATGGCATCCAAGAAATGACTTGCTCCGAAAAGGTTTAAGCTACCTTGCATGCTCCTGTCACCAAGTGGAGGGATTCATGGAGAATGACGAATCAAATTTCGTCAAGACCCACACCCTGAGCCGTCTCAGTCTGCTCCACCTCCTCCTCCTCCGGCAGCCCCTGCTCAGCCTCCTCCTTCGGCACCTCAATCGTCTCCACCCTCTCCCATGCAAGAAAAGGCTGTTCCTCTCTCCTTTAAGGCTATCACAATGGGAAAAAAGGTAGATTTCGATTTTCTAAAAAAAGAGAGTTTTGTGATTGATAATTGCTTGAAGCTTCAAGGATGGGAATATTTTTGCTCTATTGATCTTCCAACCTATCCAAATCTAGTGAGGAAATTTTATGAAAATACAAAAATTAAAGCAAAATCTTTTGAAATGAAAGTGAAAAAGGTTAAAATCAATTTGACTAAGAAAATATTAGGAGTTTTGCTTAGAGCACCCACTGAAGGAGCAGAAAGATTAGATGATAAATCTAGTAGGTTAAGTCTTTTATTTGAAAAGGATGATGCAATGCACTTTGAGAGATTTTTGCTCGAGATTTATTTGTGAAACATAGACTTCTTCATCATATGACTGGTAAAATCCTCCTCCCTCGAATTGAAAGGTTTGATTTTGTAACTAAGAATGATACAGCTATCATGTATCACCTCTTGAAGAAAGAAAAATTCAAGCTTTCGATTATTATTTTAAAGGTAATGCAAGAAGCTGCTCTTAAGGGAAAGCCAGCTATGCTCTATGGGATGTTTTTGACTTTGGTTTTCAAAGATTATGGAGTTAACTTAGAAGGAGAACCAAGCAAGAAGCTTCAACATTATGATACTTATAGCAAGAACTCTTTAAAGAGGATGAAATTCAAAAAGATTGATGGACAGAGGGTCAAGAAAGATGAGGAAGAAAAAGATAGAGGTGTGCCAGAGCCTATGCTGCATTCTACACCAACTGCATCTTCGTCCACTATTCAATTTGATGAGGATCAGATTGAGGAGATTGTGCGGTGAATATTTGATCGAGTTTTTGGTTGTCTATCTTCTCTAGTGAAGAATGCTGTGAGAGAAGTCTTTGCCAAGCAACATTCTTCTATGCCCATGGATCCAGCTTCCTCCGCCCCTTTCAAGCCTACCTTAGATTAGGTTGCATGTAGTTGCATTGTCATTTTGAGCATTTTGTTTGTCAATGCTTTATGTAATGATTAAGCTTATTTTGAGATTTTGGACTCGTTGTATCTTTCTTTATGAATAAATAAAACTTGAAGCTTGTTCTCTTTTATATGTGCATGTTTCTTTTATATATGTTGTATATTGTTTGATAATATTTATCTTTTTGATAATGACAAAAAGAGAGAGAAGCGTGTATTGATTGTATTGATTGAAATTACAATTGATGAAATATGAAAAAGTAATAATGTGGAATAAACTATAACCCTAAAGAACATTCGGCATATAGTAAGGGGGAGTAATACGAAGTTTGAAGTTAAATTGGACATAATTATTGTACTCAAGGGGAGTATTTGCAAATTGATAAAACTTGAATGTGTATGATGTGTATGCAACGATTGAAAATGAATTAATTTGAAATTTGAAAGAAAGGTTATACTCAAGGATTTTATCATCATCAAAAAAGGAAAGATTGTTGACCCCTAGATTGATTTTGATAATAATAAAAGTATTTGAGTATAAATTATTAAGTTACTAATATTGTTTATGAGGATGTATAGTTTCAAATTCCAAATGCTCCCAATTTTCAAACATTTTTCATCAACTAAATGAAGAACCACCAAATTCAAGAACTAAGTGAAAAAACTCTAGAATAGACACACCTTGCAAAAAATTTTAATAAGGATTAAATTTAGTTGAGAAGACAAGTCTAGTCTAGAAATCAAATTGGAAAAAGAAAGGCTATCTAAGAACCCTTGGCATGCCTGGCACGCCAATTGAGTCGATTCAATGAAAATCTGAGCCGACCCAATCTCAAAGAGGACAAAAAGATAGAAAGCCATATTTTAAAAAATAGAAGACTTAGCCGACCCAATTTCTAATGAGCCGACCCAATGAAGAACTTAGCCGATCCAGAGAATCAGTGAGCCAACTCAGTCTTAGAAGGCAGCAAAAGATAGAGAGCCAGTTTTTCAGCCACCTGATACTGAGTTGATCTAGAGATCAACTGAGCCAACCCAGTGAGAAACTGAGCCAACTCAGAGAAGGCTGAGTCGATCCAGTGACTGTAACGGTTAGTTTTTTAGAAAGTTAGCTTTTTACCCAAAAAGTCTCATAATGGGTATTTTCTCTCTTCCAACGGTTAGAACATTAAATGCAGACATTTCAGATACCTTACAATGGTGGGAAACCTCAGGAGTATATAAGGGAACCCTTTGAAGCATCGAAGACATCTTTTGAAACCTACATTGAAGAGCATTTAAGTGAATTTCTGTACATTTAAGTGTGTGAGCAAAATAGTGAAGGGAAGGAGTGATTTTCAGACATTCTTTTTATCCTTCCACCATCCTCAAGTTGAGAGAAGTCAAGCAATCAACATTGAAGATCACCATCTACTTCTTTCAAGCATTCAAGGAGAAGAAATCAAGCCAACAAATAAAGCAACTCAAATTTTCTTCTCTTGGGCTTCGTAGTATTCATTTTTCTAAACTTTAACTCTTGTATTACTTCTAGTTTTATTTCAAGTTTCTTGGGGTGGAAAACTTTGGTTGGTCCAAACCTTGAGTTGGACATTGTATTGGTTTGATTGGTGAGCCAAGGTTAAAACCAATCAGGATTGATTGTTAGCCCAAAAAAATAATTTTTGTATGATTGTGGTTGGTGAGCCAAAATTAAAACCAATCAGGATTGGATTATGAACCCAAGAAAAACAATCGAACTGTAATCAAGCTTAGTGATTATAGTTGAATTTTCAAATAGTTTAATTGGGGAGTGGACATAAGTGCTGAGTTTGGTACCGAACCACTATAAAACTCATAGTATTTGTGATTGTGTGTTTTCTCTTTACTATTTTCATTCCACTGCATATTTTATATTTGAACTCATTAAGCACTTAAGTATTATGATCTGCACAATTATCATTTAAATTTTTAAATACCCAATTCACCTCTCCTCTTGAGTAGCCATCCTTAGGTAACAGTATCCTTATTGGAGCATCTTGTAAGCCAACAATTTATCTCCAGATGATTTTCATAAATACCCTCATAAATCTCTTGAAGAGCATAGTCGGTCTCCGAAGGTTGAGGGCACCTGAGCAGAGATAATAAAAATGATCCTTTATATTATTTTTCTTCCAAGAGTATGTACCATGATGCACCATCCGCTTTAATCATCGAGCTTCTAATGGGTCATCAAAGAGGATCCCTTTTGTTCAATATGCAATGACAGGATCTATCCAACTCGGCTCCATACTGACTTGTTGAACTTCACCTGAAGTATCTGTCTTTCAAGATGCTCAACATAAGTTTTTGTAAGCTTGCCATATCTTGAAGTGGCAAGGCAAAATAAAGTGTTTGCTTGGGCATTCTCCGACCTGGGGATATGAATGATCTCAAAATAGTCAAATGCCAGTAACAAAGTTTGTAAAAGCTGTAGATATCTTATCAAGGTCGGTTCTCATGCTTCTTATTCTCCATGGGTTTGGCCAGCCACAAGTTGGGAGTCAGTAAATACTTTTAATCTTTTGACACCAAGCTCTTTGGCAATCTTTATCCCAACTATCAAGGCTTCATATTCAGCTTGATTATTAAAGGCTTCAAAAGTAAATCGAAGAGCATACTCGGTTACAATGCCTTCTTCATTGGTTAAGATGAGACCTGCTTCACTTTCTTGTGAATTAGATGCACCATATAGATGCAAAATCCATGTGGATCCATAATTCAACTCTTTGAATTTGTTCAAGGTAAGTCTATCCTCGGGAATGGTGCATTCAATCATAAAAGTCGACCAATTCTTGAGCTTTGATTGAAGGTCGGGGATGATAGGAGAGATCAAATTCAATAAGTCCGATAACCTATTTTGTCATCCTTCTTAAGTTATCAAGATATTGTAACAAGGCTCTTAATCGTTAATCAGTTAAAATAATAACCGAATAAGTTTGGAACATAGCCTAAGTCTTCATACCGAGCAGATAAGTGCGAAGATCATTTTTTCTATCTGTGAATACCTCATTTCAGCAATGTGCAAAATAATAGCAACATATACATATCAGCTCCAAAAATATTATCTTTAATTTATTTTACTGCTAATATAGCAACATATACATATTTATCTATTTGTCAATGTAACTTTGCTTACAAGGTCTTGCTCCAAGGCTCAAATGCATTCGAAACCTAAAGAAGTGAAATAGGATTTTAATTCCAATTTTATCTCGATAGAAAATGCATATCCTTTCAAGAATACTAGAGGAAATGAACTGTAGCATAATATCATATATATATAGAATTAATATCTATATAAGCCCAAAAGGTTAAGGAAGAATGACTCCTACTGATTGGTTTGACTCCCCAAGTCTTTGCAATAAACAATCATCAAGGATGGGTATTATGTTATGAGATTTTGAGAAGAGTTATCTTTATTTGTTTTCAATGAGTAAGGCTTCTCTTGTGTTCACATTTTCAGAGTCCCAATCTCTTGTGACATGCTGCAAAAGCTTTTGCGAATTTCCTCTTTTTTATACTCCTACCTACTTACAGGTTTTGGTCAATTTGTGTTTTAATTTCCTTGTTTCAAGAAAACTCCCCTTAACTATGAAACAAGAAAGAGAATCAGAATTGCATGTACCAACCCCTGAAGGGAAGAAACAGGGGAAAAAAAATAATGCAACATAAATCTTGATGTACCACTCTCATTCAGATGCATATAACCATTCTAGGCTAGCATAACATCAACATTCAATAATTCTAGAGTAAGAAGAAAATCTAGTTTACATGTCTAAAGGCATCTAGAAATTAACAGTGCCACGAGCTATCTTACAGCCATCTCCAAAAGTGGCTTGTAAAATGCCAGCACCTGAGAACCTTGCCTTGTATATTTTTTATGTCTCCATATACATTGGAGGCAAATCAATCAACCAGTCCTGAATAGTTTCAGATGCACCCTGCCATTCTATAGCAAGAAATCAACTAAAGACAAATTGAAACAATCAAATAAAGACAAATTGAAACCAAGTTGTCACCACATGTTTTTTTACCAAAAGATGATTTTCTCCCTGACTAAAGCAATATATTCAATATAGAGAAGTAACAAAGTAAAAAGAAGCAAGATAATAAGGGCTTGATAAAAGTTAATTGCGTAAGCACTGATAACTTATATAATTGAATAGTGTCCCAGATATTATGATTACCATAGACTTCTAATAAATTATTCCAAGCAGAACCAAAAAAAATGCATGAGTTGCTTTAGCTATCAAATAGCAATAATCATGAGAAATAATATATCAAAGTAAAGGTGCAGCACCAGAGGCAATCAGTATGACAATTAATGGAAATCTCGCAACTTCTAATTGAGATATAACTACATAACTTTCTACTGTCGGACAAACAGTAGCACCAAATCGGTGCCAAAGAATCAAAGAGTTTATGTTTTGGCACCACCAACCTTCACAAATGCAAGAAATTATTCCTAAATGTGAACAACAACAGCCATTCTTTTTAAGTGAGATGCAAAATGGTGTCTCTGTATAATATGCACAGCATGTCCACCTGACCTGAATTCAAGTGAAATAAAAAAAAATCAAAATCACAAGAACAAGATCACAAAGCATAATGCCAATCACCGATACTCAAGCAAGATGACGAACACATTAAACTTCACCTGTGCAGAGATAAATAAATCTCCTAATAGAATTTCATCTAAATAAAGCAATATAACTGAGGATAAGATACCTAAATTATCTCTCATAACATTCCACACATACAACCAAAATGATTATGTTAGGTACATGAATTCACTTCTGAGAATAATGCATTTACTTTGTAAAAAGTAGAAAATATTAGGCCAAAATTGAGAGAAGGTTCACATGCGGGGAGCGGGCTGATATTTCTTAAAACTTCTTAAAGAAAACAATTCAGGAGAGGTTGCCAGCTTTCAGTTTCTGGGAAGTTTTCAAATAGGTAAACTATACTAAGTAGCATTTACCTGCTACTAAGGATATAACCACAATCAAAGAACGTTATAGTTATTTTTACATAAGGTAGAATGGTCACCAGCAAGCTAAAATATTGATCCCTAGGAAAAAATAACTGACTGAACCCTCTAGTAAACCCAGTCATTTTGAAGGTAGGCACCTAAGTGCATAAAGGGAATGCCTAAGTAGGAAAGTTGACCAGTTTTTTCCTGATATTTACCCACCAAAGAACAGGCCCTAAATAAAATGCCTAAGTAGGAATGGTTGAATCGTGGGAAGATGGGAATGTGATTAGTCATGTATCCTTCATTGGCAAGGAAGATATTATACAGGTTAATAAGATGCATTGATGAGCAGATAAGAAAAGGCAAAACAAAGGTAAAGAAAAAAAAGAAAAGAAAAAGAAAGGAGAAAAATATTTCCCTTTTTCCCTACTACTTTCCTCTTCCTGTTTCAGATTTGTTTCCTCTTCGCAAAGAAAACCAAGAAAGGGTTGATAAAGTTGACATCAAACAAAATAACAAGTCATGTAAGCAATAATTAATTATCAAGGTTTCTGAATCTTATATATACAAAGCACTGTCTCTATTCTCTACAAATGATGCAGCTCACCTTTTGGGCATTGCCTTCTCATCAGATGTGTATATCCAAGCTATTCTTTTAAGTGCAGTCTTTTCAAGAGCATCACCAACCTATATTCCAATGACAAATCTTGTAATATTATGCATTGATGATTAGCTTGTTTATAGCCTCATCTATTATCACAGAGAATTTGGCTTCTAACAATATCATACCAGTCTATTCTCTACAAATACCAATGCATAGCTGGCTGCTAAAACTTCAACTATTTGTGCAGGCAATTTGTTTGTATTTGATTCTAAATTTGCATTATTAGCCAAACCAGCAACTCCTTGAAACTCCTGGAAGAAAAAGCCAGATATCGTCTAGTTAAGAATAACCATAAAAAATAAATTGACATATGAGTTACTTGGCATACCATGTCATCAGATGTGAGAGTTCCTGTCTTATCAAAGCAACATATGTCAACCTGCACCAAGCTAAGTTGTGAAAGGCGTTGATCACTAAGAAGTAAACAATGCCTACAAGATATCATAAAAATCTACACCTTCCCAGCAAAGGGTATTCTGAATGCTCTATGCAGAAAATTTCATGGCATTCTAATGTAATTAAAGATGTGTTGACAGCTATTGATATCTCCATTGGTAGTTCAGGGGGTATCACAGAAGTGATAATTAATTAACAACTCATGAAAAGCTTGGATGTGCCCCTGGTTGGATGCTCTAATCCTTAACAGCAGAAAATCCATTTATTAGATGTAATGCTAATGAAGTATCATAGTTCTAGTGCAAGAAACAATGATGCTGGAAACCAAATTTGCAGGAAACAACTCTTAATTTTGCATTCATGATACAAGGCTGTTGGGTAAACGAATGCTTGTTGTATCTTTTTAAGCACATTGCCTGCAGCAATAATTGCAAAGAAAACTCGGAAAAGAATGAACAAGCCACTCTCCCAGCTATTTGCAGTCACCTTCCAAGGTGTAGGTGGGGGAATGAGTGATGGACCAAGCAAAGAAAAGGGGGAAGAATCACTGGAAAGATGCTGCTTTGGTTGACCAGTGAACAAGCCCGAGCCAGGCAATAAGAAAGCAAAGGCTGAGGTTGGGTCATCGGGAAGGATAGCCAACATAGAAGAGCTTTTGCCCATTCCATTAATCGAAGCAAAGTCTTGTCCTTGAAAAATTCTTTGATTCACGTTTCCTATCTCTCCTTGATAGAAAAAGGATCCTCACTTACCAAAGGTTCATCTTCCCTCTCTGTAAACGGTGATTCCACAGCATCTAAGTTCATCAAGCGAAGAATATAGAAAGTGAAAGGATCTACTTATTTTAGAAAAAAGAATAAAGTGATCTTGAGCTGGAGAGAAGGTTTTTGAGACGAAGGAGTGGGAGATAAATCTCCAATTATATACATCCATGATGTGACCCAACTTTCACATAATGGATGCCGACTCCCAAAAAAATATCATGTTCAGATAGTTCCAACCATTTTTGAATCTCCATTTTCACTTGATAAGAAATAATTCTGAAAAAAATCTAACTCGAAAAGGAGACTAGACTAATTGATTGAGCGAGACTCCATCCAACTATTCTGTGTCCATCAAGCAAAGCCGCATGAGTGAAGCAGCCTAAACTTTGTAGTCAAGGCAAAGCTCCATTGTAGATGTGAGGATCCTGTTCTATTGAGCCTTCCCGCTTATCCTAAATATAAGTCACTCAGATTAGGACCCCAAGCTATCATCTCGACGTTTTGAGCTAGCCTATCTAGTCTAATTTTTTCAGCTGCATCTGCTTACGCTCTCGTTATCAGGGGGCTAGTTGGCTTGCTGCTTTCTTTCTCTCCTTACCACTCACACTAGCCTATGTGCATTTTGATGCTTGTTTAGAATCGGAGTAAGCAGCAATAGTTATATCTTTAAACCAGGCATTGTGTTATTTTCACATAACACAATCTACTATATTTATCATACAGAAACTAAACAGTAAGGTTCATCTTCAACCTACAACTGTAGCAAGAAAGAGGTGGAAAGCACTTATTTTTTAGGCTAAGAAGCCCAATTTGCTAGCGCTTGTGATCCGAGCCTGAAGTGACTGACTAATAAGAAAGTGATAGGAGTCATGCTTGGCTTTCTTTCTTTTATTTAGCCAAGGATATTCTTCTTCATCTTTCTTCAAAAATGAAAACTAAAGCTTGATGTCACCTTCTATGAATATAGACGGAACCGAGATCTTAACTTCTTCTTAATATATTGGTTCGGTTGTCCTTTTAGCTAGTTGGAGTATACCATTATTTAGAACCATTTTCAAAGACAAACCAATAGAAGACCAGGGATGGATGTCACTAGGCTACGTCAACTCTATCATTGGTATCATTATCCCTATCACGATCACTATATAAAGCGACATGAGTGAAGCAGCCTAAACTTTATAGTCAAAGTAAAACTCCATCGTAAATATGAGGATCCCGTTCTATTGAGCCTTCCCACTTATCCTAAATACAACTCACTCAGATTAGGACCTCAAGCTATCACCTCGACATTTTGAGCTAGCCTATCTAGTCTAATTTTTTCAGCTGCGTCTGCTTACGCTCTAGTTGTCGGAGGGCTAGCTGGCTTGCTGCTTTCTTTCTCTCCTTATCGCTTACACTAGCCTATGTGCATTTTGATGCTTCTTTAGGATTGGAGTAAGCAGCAATAGTTATATCTTTAAACCGGACATGGTGTTATTTTCACATAACACAATTCATCGTATTTGTCACACAGAAACTAAACAGCAAGGTTCATCTTCAACCTGCAACTGTAGCAAGAAAAAGGTGGAAAGTACTTATAATTAGGCTAAGAAGCCCGATGTGCTAGTGCTTGTGATCCAAACCTGAAGTGACTGACTAATAAGAAAGTGATAGGAGTCATGCTCGGCTTTCTTTCTTTTATTTAGCCAAAGATATTCTTCTTCACCTTTCTTCTAAAATGACAACTAAAGCTTGACATCACCTTCTATAAATATAGATGGAACTGAGATCTTAACTTCTTCTTAATATATTGGTTCGATTGTCCTCTTTGCTAGTTGGAGTATACCATTATTTAGAACCATTTTCAGAAACAAACCAATAGGAGACAAGGGATGGATGTCGCTAAGCTAGGTCAACTCTATCATTGGTATCATTATCCCTATCATGATCACTATATAAAGATATGTGCTACTATTATCCCGATGCAGCAAAGCTAGAAGGTGCTATTATGGTGGGGGAAGGGTCTACTTCTGCTCCATTAGAATACTTTTGTGGCAGGTATTTCTATTACCGATATGAATCTCATTAATGGGTCTCGTTCTGTACCTAGGTATGGATCTATATCACTAAGGTCAGTATATGAATATGCTGCATCTTTTCTCTTTGGTGTTGGATCATCTACTATCTACTGCACTGCCACAAGAATTAGAACTGCCTCTGGATTTGCTACTGTTGTTGGTGTTGTATCCACTAATGATGATTCTACTACTGCCACTTTATTGAAGTGCCTATTACTGCTGATAGCTCTCATATCTTCTTCCATCAAACCGAACCACCAGCTGACTACTACCAATTGTCTTCTTTTACCGCTTTTCCACTGCTAGTTTTTCTAACCTTCCTCCTACCCATGGAGCCCTTAGATCTGAAATTAAGCCCTTAATGCTTAATTTTTTCAAAGCATACACTTCATTTAAAAAACTTAAGCACTAATATTAGCTATTATTTTTTGATTGATTATTAGCAAAAAAAGACAATAGAAAACTTTCTATCTAAATAAATCATGGCAACATGGACAATGGTACTTATCAGCAAAAGAAAAAAAATACAAAAATAAAAAACAAAACAAAGAAGAAGAAGAAGAAGGAATCCTAAGGCCTTATTCCTTTTCCAGTGATTTTTCTTTTTTTCACCCCGATGAAAAACTAATTACGAAGCAAAATTAGTGCATTCCCCTAGAGGAGAATGAAGCATCTCCATCCAAAATAATGTCCACAAGCAATAAGAATAAAATAAAGCTTCTTAAAGCTATGTAGCAGAAAAACATAAATGATGAAGTGTCACTAAATACGCTAAGCATCCCTAGGAGAAAACTAGGCATATTAAGCATCTCCGCTTTTAAAGATGCCCATAGGCACCAAGAAAGAAACAAAATGGAATATAAACAAACATATATAGAAAGATAATGACAGCTTATCACACTCCCAATTTAAGATCGCTAGTTAGGGTCACAGCAATTACCGCATATTCAAAAAAATCTCTCCCCACAAATATGTAAGACATCTCATCATTATATCATAAAGGAAGGAGTGGAATAAATAATCAACTAAGCAGCAAAGAGTGGAATAAACAATCAACTAAGTAAATTCAAATCCAGAGCCCATTGTTGATGCACCCTTAAGGCGATCTGGTAGAGTACCACGTCAACCGGACAGATACTATGGTTTCTTGGTCCGGGATGGAGATTCTATCGAACTTGATGAAAACGATGAGGATCCGATCACCTACATGGATGCAATGTAGAGACCTGACTTTGAGAAATGGCTAGAGGCCATGAAATCCGAAATAGAGTCCATAAAGGACAATGATGTGTGGACATTGGTTGACCCACCCGAAGGAATAAAATCCATAGGGTATAAGTAGGTCTTCAAGAGGAAGAGGGGTGCAGATGGAAAGGTGAAAATCTATAAAGCCCGTCTGGTTGTCAAAGGATATCGTCAACGTTATGGTATAGACTATGACGAAATATTTTCTCCTATGGCAATGCTCAAATTCATTCAGATTATGCTTGCGATAGCTGCCCATCTGGACTATGAAATCTGACAGATAGATGTGAAGACAGCTTTCCTAAACAGAGAGCTGGACAAAGAGGTGTATATGATACAACCTGAAGGATTCACATCCACAGATGAGTCTAAGGTGTACAGGCTACAGAGATCCATTTATGGACTTAAGCAGGCATCTCGGAGTTGGAACATACGTTTTGATAAGACGATCAAGACGTATGGCTTCGTTAAGAACGGAGAAGAGCTCTGCATTTATAAGTGAGCTAATGGTCCAGTAGTAGTATTTCTTGTACTGTATGTGAATGACATTCTCTTAATCGAGAATAATATCCCTGCATTACAGGGAATAAAGATTTGGCTGTCGTCACAATTCTCCATAAAGGATCTGCGAGAAGCTTCCTATATCCTAGGGATGAGGATCTATAGGGATAGATCTAAAAGGTTACTTAGCTTATCCCAATCCACGTGCATTGATACTATGCTGAAGAGGTTCAGCATGAAGAATTTCAAGAAAGGCTATCTACCGATAGGCCATGGAATTTTTCTCTCAAAGAGGGATTGTCCGACAATACCTCAAGAGAGAGAGCGTATGAGTAGAATTTCATATACTTCGACAGTGAGATCTATTATGTACTCCATGACATGTACACGACCAGATGTGGCATACTCACTAGGGGTAGTGAGTAGATACAAATCTGATCCAGGAGAGAATCACTGGAAGGTTGTTAAAACCATCCTGAAGTATTTAAGAAATACTAAGGACCAGTGGCTTGTTTATGGTGAATCGGACTTGAGACTTATAGGGTTTACAGACTCTAGTTTTCAATCTGATCATGATGACAGTAAGAGTGTGTCGAAATTTATTTTTACCCTTAATGGTGGGGCTGTTTACTGAAAAATTTTCAAGCAGCACATAATGGCTGATTCAGTTTGCGAGGTGGAGTATGTCGCTGCATCAGATGCTGCCAAAGAAGCGGTGTGGCTGAAAAAATTCATCACCAAGCTCGAAGTAGCACCCTCCCTTGTTGGTCCAGTTCTGTTCTACTGTGACAGCTCTGGAACCATTGCTCAGGCGAAGGAACCAAAGGCACACCAGCGGACGAAGCATATTCTGCACCGCTACCATCTCATCCGAGAAATCATGGATCGAGGTGACGTCGACCTTCAGAAGATCGACGAGAAGGAAAACCTGGCCGACCCATTCACTAAAGCCATTGCGGTGAAGGAGTTCGACGACTTCAAGTCGAAGATGGGTATTAGATACTGCACCGATTGGCTTTAGGCTAAGTGAGAGATTGTTGGAAATAGTATCCCAAAGCCAATCGTGAGCCTGTTGACGGTTGTGCTCTTTGTTGTATTAGTATATAAATTATAAATAAATAAAAGTTATTTTGATATTTTTCATCACAAATTGTTTCATCTTCTAATGAACTCCTGTGTTGTGGTGAAGTCCTTAGGACTATTTAAACTCGACAAAGGAGGATTTATCGTTTAGTCCTTAAATCAAATGATACGTTGTTACCAAGGATAATAATATTTATCGAGCATAGGTCGTTGTGTGCCATATAGGTTGGTTGTCCTCTTAATCAAAGAGTGTGGAGACACTGGTATGGCATACAGGTGAGATATAAGGGTACATCTGCACTGAACGTGACCGACTCCGGAGCTATCTCTGCTGTGAAGATTTGCTCCGATGGGATATGGGTATAAATATCCCTCTGACCTGAGATCGCCACGGTGACTTGCAAGCAACTCACTGCACTTAGGCACTGGACTACCTGAATTTCTAATTCAGTGACGGAAGGCTGCTGGGTGTAGTCAAGTACTTGACTTGTCGGTGCGTATGTCAAGATGGGATTGACCACTCCAGTTCAGGAGCTGTGTACAATTATGTTTCAATTTAGCAAAACCTTGGCCAGGGTAATTCTAGTGAGGAGTCACAAGACTGTTTGAGTTGAGCATGACTCGGATGATCTAATCAGGGTTGACAGTTTAATTTTGAGTCGTCCTATACACAGGGGTCAAAAGGGATGAATTATACAGTAACCATATTCACGTAGATTCTGAGTGTTGCGATTGCGACTATTCGACCTATCCGGATATCGGATACCATTGCTAGATGGTCACTTCGATTAGTACAGGAATTGGTTCCTGTGCTACCGGCTTAGGTTCGAACCTGCGGGGTCACACACATTAGAGGTTTTTATCTGATCTGATGGCTGATGAAGAGTCCTAATATTCGTGGACTATGAGTCCTACGTGTCTGAAACTCTATGATCGAGAATCAAAATTCTTTGATCACAAGTCCCACACATTTTGGGTACCGGGGTCAAGAGTCCCACTGATTTGGGACTCTTCGATCAAGGTTTCATATTGATGAACTTTGATACCCGATTGCCCATCGGATTTGGACTCAATATTTATGAGAGATTTAATTAGTGATTTGATCACTAATTAACTCAATTTGATTGTGTAATTATTTTTGGATCAAGTCCAATTGAATTGGATTCAGTTGGGTTTGACCCGATTAGGTTAAGAGTTGACCTAATCGTCGAGATGGTTTGGTCCCTGATTTGATCAGGGGTTGGGCTTAATCAATTTATGATTTGATTAGAATTTTATTGAGCCTAATTAAGATTAATTAAGTTAGATTTAAATTAGTCTAATTGGGTCTAACTTATTTGGTTCAATTAGGTTTGTTTAAATAATGAAACCACCTTGACCCAAACTCCCTGCGCCACCTCACATCCACTGCACCCATTTGAATTCATGAGAAAGAATTTCTCATGAATTTTTTCTCACACAAAGCCCTCCCCACGTCCATATTTGTGCACCATATGGATGGATAAAGCTGATTAGTTAACCATTCAAATTCAAAGCATGTTTGAATTTGAATGGATAACTTATCTCTTGTGCCTTCATGCTTATCCATCTTGTGCGCCACATAACCTACATGAGAAAAGGTTTCTCATGAAACCTTTCCATGCACAAAGAGTCCACACCCTTCTCTTCTCATGCCATAAGTGGATAGGGATGAGTTGGTTTGTATTTGAATTCAAACTTGATTTGAATTCAAATGTGCAACCACTTATCTTTATCCTCTCACGCGGATAAGACACGTTCGACGTTGTTTTAAAAAGGAGAGAAAGGTGGGGCGTGCGTAGAAATTTTTGGAGAGAAAGTTTGGGGTGTGAGGAACCTTTCTACATGAGGTGAAGGTCCAAAACCTTCCGAGAGAAAAAGACAGAAAAGAAAGAAAAAAGGTCACAGAGTTTTTCTTAGTGTACCCTAGGGTTTCATCCTAGGGTTCGGGAAGTGAGAAGGTGAGCTACGAGTGTCGTGAGCCCACTAAATTTCAGGAAGATCTTCAACATCTTCTCAAGCACATCTACTAATGACCCAGAGCATCTGAAGAATCGACAGACATCGATCGAAGAAGTTCGATCAGCATCGACCGTCGAAAGGGCTCTACAACAAGCTAGCACTCGTGAGGAGTCGATTAGACTGGGAGCTTCGTGTGGATGATTCATAGAGGTCAAACATGCTGTGTGGCTACATCGTGATGATCAGACTCTCTCGATTGTGATCAGATTACGATGATCTACTATCCGCACAAAGGTATTGTGTTCTGAACATATTACAGTAAAGTGTTTACTGTTCAAATTCGAATTTTAAATTTAAATGCATGCATGCCATATATTATATTTAGATCCTAATGTAGGATAAATATATGTTAATTAATTAGATTAATTAATTATTTTTACTGTAAAATAATAATTTTAAAAAATTTTAAAATTACCATTTTACCCCTGCACTCAAATTTTGTTTCAAATGGTATCAGAGCAGGTTCTAAGATATGATATATAAATTTGCATGCGTAGATTAAGTTATAATCTAAAAGTTTAAATTTAAAATTTAAAATTTAAAATTTAAAATTTGAATTTTGAAAGTTATTCAAAATTCAAAATTCAAATATTTGAAATTCAAAATTTAAAATTTAAATTTTGAAATTCAAAATTTAAAATTTAAAATTTAAAATTTGGTTGAAATTTCAAATTTGAAATTCAAAATTTAAAATTCAAAATTTGAAATTCAAAAATTTAAAATTTGAAAATTGAAATTTGTTTGAAATTTGAAATTCAAAATTTGAAATTTGAAATTTGAAATTTAAATTTTAAAATTGATATATTTAGATATACTTGATCCAAGTAGCAAGTAATCAAATTGGGTTGGTTGCCATGGCCATCCGGTCATAGGAGAAAAGTAGGGTTTAAAGGCCCTCTCCTCCCATTCGATGGGATCTCCTATGGCGGTAGGGGTGCCACTGTAATTATATCCCATGCAGATGAAGCAGCGAAAGGACTTAATTGTAAAGGTTCTGTTGGTGCAGAATTCCATCGAAGTCAGAGAAACTGGAGTTGGGATGACCGCAGCCACCGTCGGGACCTGCAAAGAAAGTCTAAACCAGAGTTGGGGGTACTCCGGCAAGACCCTCCGACGCTCAAGTCAATACTCCGCTTCAACAGAAATGGAGTGCTCGAGCGGAAATTTTGATAGAGTTTCGAGATAGAGTTACCAGCCTAGAGAAGAACGTGTCTGGGGGTTCCTTATTTATAGACGGAGGGTGTAACTGACCGACAGCGACGTCTGTAACCATCTGGTAGTGGACCGCTTAGAGCCGCGTAGAGTTTGTTACAGAGAGTAGTGGCGTCAGGGGTCGTTCAGGGCCACGTGGAGCTTGTTGCGGAGAGTGGAGTGGTGTTCATTGTCGGGACTTGCCAAAGAGTGGTGGAGCTGCATGGAATCTGTTGCAGGGAGTGGAGCAGGAGGGCGGCTCTTGTCGTGACTTGTCAGAGAGTGGTGGAGCTGCATGGAATCCATTGCAGAGAGTGGAGCAGGATGGCGGCCCTTGTCGTGACTTGTCAGAGAGCTTGGATCTATCAGCTGAAGCTCGGCTGAGACGTCTGATGGAGCAGAATGGCTCTCTATTGTTGGTTTGAGAGAAGCTCAGATATCTCCGAAGCTGCTGACGAGTCTACTATTGTCGGGTACCCTATGCACTGATACTACAGGCGGGAGTCACCTGCTGTAGAAGCTCGGATAGAGATTTTTTGTTGGCGAAGCCCGGTAGGAACCCGATTGCTAGAGAAGTCCGTCTGGGATTCACCTAATGTGGAAACTCATCTGAAGATGATCCGTTGGGGAAGTTCGGTTTTATGGAGGATCCGATGGAGGGTCGGTCGGTGATGGACTTCGGATGGCGCTGGGGAGGCTCAGCAGACATCGAAGGCGATCGGCTATCGCAGGGACCCAGTTACTGAAGCTCGTCTGTCATAGAAGCTCATCTGAAATCCATCCGCTGGAGAAGTTCGGACAGGCTTCGGCTCTCGTGAAAGGTCAAAAAGGGACCGCTTATTGCGGAAGCTCGGGCGAGGACCAGTTGTCGTGGAAGCTTGGAGTAGTGTCCCGCTGTAGAAGCTCGTCCAGGGCTCACTCACTACGGGGTAGCTTGGTTAAAGTCTACCTGTGGTAGAAATTCGAAAGAAATTTGTTTATAGTAGAGGCTTGAGTTAGAATTTGCTTACAGTAGAGGTCCGGACTGGATCGCCCACTGTAGGGGTTCAGAGTAGACCACTCGTAGCAGGAGTTCGGAGAAGACCGCTCGTAGTAGAAGGTCGGCTCTCGCAGGAGCTCGGTTGGAACTGCTCGTAGTAGAAGCTCGGAGTAGATTGCTCGTAGCAGGAGTTCGGAGAAGACCGCTCGTAGTAGAAGGTCGGCTCTCGCCGGAGCTCAACTGGAATCCTGAAGGCGATCGACCGTCGTAAAAACTTGAAAGGAGTTTGGTTACTGTAGAAATCTCGTTATCGGGGAAGCTCGGATGCTGACGAAGTCCGGAAGGAGTTCGGAGGATAGTTGGTCACTGTAGAAGGTCGACTGGCGGTGAGGCCCAGAGGGCCTTTGGGGCGGCCTGGTAGGTGAACGTAGAAGTCCATCGTCGAAGAAGTCCGGACGGTCGAGGGAATTCGGAGAGGCATCACATACAAGGTTGGGAGCCGGAAGAGGCCCGAAGGATCAGTCCATTGTAAACTTCGGTCGGAGGATACTTTATACCCAACACCGGTCCTTCTACTTCCGAGTTTGGGTTCCGAATGAAGGAAGTACAGAGAAATTCTCACGGTCGAAGTTGCTCTCCTCGATTTTCATACTCAGCGATCGCCAGATATGTTGACGTTCGGTGCGCTGGTACTGAAATCTTTTCGAAAAAGGCTTCCTCTTTTTGGAATTTCAGTCCGAACGCAGTCCCAGGTATGGTGCCATAATGGTTTTACTAATTGTCGGCCACCTCTAGCCACTTGCCACGATGAGTGGGCCACGCGGCGGTCACGGACTGGTCAGAGGAGATCCGCGATCATAACCTCTCCAGGTCCTGTTGCCTATTTAAACATGTCCTCCTCCTTAGGGGTTTCATCCTGCCTGATAGAGTCCTTCGGTCCCTTTTTCTTCCCCGAGAGCACCAGCCTCCTTTAGCATCCTTCTCAGCTTTAGACGTCCTCCGGGTCTCCCATCGTCCTTGCCGCCTTCCCGCACTCCCTAGGCCAACTGTTGCTCCTTGGATTGATTTTGATGATTACAAAGCATTTGAAGGGGTACTAATGATTTTCGCTTGAAAAAGACTTATTGCTCTTCAGGGGTAAAATTATAATTTTATCAAAACCCTGATTTGAAAGTATCAAATGATAGAATAAAAGATTTATGATCCATTGGTGAAAATTTTATTAGTTTTGGACTTATATTTTAAAAGATATGCATGTTTGAAAAACATGAGTCGACCCATGAGTCGACTCATGGCACATGAGATGAGTGGCACGCTGAAATTCTTGGCCGGCACAAACTTGGCACACCCTGTGAGTCGACCCCCAAGGCATGAGTCGACCCATGAGTCGACCTCTGTGGGTTTTAAGCCAATTTTACAGAACCTTGCATCCCGTTTGATTCTCTGATGTTCTTCCACAGAGGTCGACCCATGAGTCGACCCCCAGGCATGAGTCAACCCATGAGTCGACCCCTGTGACGGGATTATTTCGCAACGGCTAATTTTTAACCCATTTTAAGTACTTTTAATACTCATTTAATGTGGTCTAACGGCTCTATTTCAGTCTAGAATATTTTTCACTATTTTTTGAATCTATAAAAGGGACAAATAGGTGAGAATCAAAAAGAAGAATCAAGAAGAGAGATTTTGAAAAAAGAATTTCAAACAAACTTTGCAGCCCTAAGCAAGAGCTCACTTAAAGCATTCAAAAAGCCTTTAATTCAAGCTCACCAACTTCTCAAGTGCACATTTAAATCTCCAACCACCTTGAGGAAATCAAAAAGAGTCTTCTTCTCTTTGAGTGAAGTGTATTTAAAGCATCATACGCTCATTAAAGGAACTTTCTTTGTACTTACTTGTGCTATTCATTGTTATACTTTGTTTGAGTTATTGTTTTTGTTTTGGAAGGGTTCCAAAATAAGGGAAGGTTGATCCGAACCTTGAATCGGAGTATATTGGGTTGGCTTGTACCCGAAAAATAAGTGGACTAGCTTGGGATAGCTAGAGTCGGAGTTTTCGACGTTTGTATTCATGTTGAATAGAAGTTAGTGGATTGAAATTCCCAAGTAGGAGCTTGGGGAGTGGATGTAGGTGCAAGGTTGGCACCGACCACTATAAATCTTTTTATTTGTGGTGTGCCTAATTGCTCTTCTTTAACTCTTCATTATTTTCTTGCATTCTTACTTTTAGCCATTAGTCCTGAATTAATTTTACTCTCCCTATTTATTTAGCTTTTGTCAAACATTTTTCATAAGTCATAAGTTAAGCTTAAAATTTTTAGAAACCCAATTCACCCCCTCCCTCTTGGGTTGCATAGCTGGGCAACAAGTGGTATCAGAGCCCGATGCTCTAACCCTACTTTGATCTAATCAATAAAAAAGCCAAAGATCTATGGCAACTCAAGTCGGCACTTCTCTAGCCGAGGGGCAATCCACTAAACGATCTCCACTTTTCAATGGGTCTAATTACACCTATTGGAAAGCTCGGATGAAAATATTCATTCAAGCACTCGACTATGATATGTGGAGTATCATAGTGAACGGTCCTCACACACCCACTAAAATTATAGATGGTATGGAATCAGCCAAACCCGAAAAAGAATGGAATGAGGTTGATAAGAAAATGGCCCAATTAAATACTAAAGCAATAAATATTCTTTATTATGCTCTTGATGCTAACGAATTTAATCATATTTCTACTTGCTCGTCTGCTAAAGAAATATGGGATAGGTTAGAAGTAACCCATGAAGGAACCAATCAAGTAAAGGAGTCTAAAATCAACATGCTTGTGCATAAATATGAATTATTTAAAATGGAGCATGATGAGTCCATAACTGAAATATTTACTCGCTTTACTGATATTATAAATGATTTAAAGAGTCTTGGTAAGTCCTATACTAACAGTGAGCTTGTAAGAAAGATTCTCAGGTCCTTATTAAGAACTTGAGAAGCCAAAGTGACCGCCATCCAAGAAGCCAAGGACTTGAACATTCTACCCTTGGAAGAGCTTCTTGGATCATTGATGACTCATGAGCTGAGCATGAAGCAACATCAAGAGGAAGAAGTCAAAAAGAAGAGAACAATTGCCCTCAAATCCACAGCTCTACCAGATGAAGAAACTGATGACACCAAAAATGAAGAGCAGGATGAAGAGTTGGCACTCATTACCCGAAGATTTAAAAAAATTTTTAAAAAAAGGAAACAAGGGATGAGAAAGAGGCCATTCACAAAAGAGGAATAGAGCAAAGAAAAGGAGAAAGACCAGCCCCTTATCTGCTACGAATGCAAGAAATCGGGATACTTCAAGTCCGAATGCCCACAACTGAAGAAGGGTCCCAAGAAGTACAAGAAGAAGGCCATGATGGCCACTTGGAGTGCGAGTGATGACTCAAGCTCAGAAGAGGAAGACTCGACTGAACAAGCCAACCTGTGCCTTATGGCATACGAAAATGAGGTAATTTTTGAAACTCCTAGTGACTTTACATTTGAAGAACTACATGAAGCTTTTTATGATTTAGTTGATGAATTAAAGAAACTAGGGATGAAGAACAAAGATCTAAAATCAAAAAATCAATCTTTATTGAAATAAAATAAAAGTATTTTAATTGAAAAATCTATCCTGCTTCAAGAAAATCAAAGATTAAAGAATGAAATTACCAAGTTAAAATCATTAGTTGAAAAATTCACCTTGAGTTCAAATAAACTTAATATGATTCTTGAAAATCAAAAGGCCGTGTATGATAAGGCTGAACTTGGCTATAACCCCTTGAAGAAACAAAAGTATCTGAAAAATATCTATGTAAACTCTTTAAGTAATAAGTCTTCTAATATTACTTGCTTCAAATATGGTAGAGTAGGACATAAGTCATACACTTGCTTCTCTAACAAATCTGCAAACTTAAATATAAAGAAAATATGGATTCCAAAAAGAACCATTATGACTAACCAAAAAGGACCCAAGAAAGCTTGGGTACCTAAGACAAAAATTTGACTTTTGCTTGCAGGTGTGTCTAGATCCCAAGGAGAAAACAGAAAATGGTATCTTGACAGCGGATGCTCGAGACACATGACTGGTGATGAATCTCAATTCATCACTCTTGATGCTAAGAATGGAGGGATGGTCACCTTTGGAGACAATGGCAAAGGAAAGATCATCGGTATAGGTAACATTGGTATCACTCCCTCCAAATACATTGAAAATATTTTGTTAGTAGATGGTTTAAAGCATAATTTACTAAGCATTAGTCAATTTTGTGATAAAGGATATAAAGTTATTTTTGAATCTTCTGTTTGCATTGTAACTAGTCCTATTAATAATGGTATTAAATTTATTGGACATAGATATGGTAATGTTTATATGGTAGATTTAAATGATCTATCCAAAATAAACATGCAATGCTTGGTATCCTTGAATGCTAAAATTAATGAGACTAGTTGGCTTTGGCATCGTAGGCTTGCACATATTAGCATGCATTCACTTTCAAAATTAATTAAGAAAGAATTAGTTCTTGGTTTGCCAAAATTGAACTTTGAAAAGGATAGAATTTGTGATGTATGCCAACTAGGTAAACAAACAAGAGTTTCATTTAAATCCAAAAATATTGTTTCAACCTCTAGACCTTTAGAGCTTTTGCATATGGACTTATTTGGATCTATTAGAACTACTAGTCTAGGAGGAAAACGATATGGTTTTATAATTATAGATGATTACTCTCGTTTTACTTGTGTTTTCTTTTTGGCACACAAAGATGAAATTTTTCAAGTTTTCACTAAATTTTATCGAAAAGTCATTAATGAGAAAGGATTTTCAATTCAAAATATTCGAAGTGATCATGGAACTGAATTTGAAAATCAAGACTTTGAAAAATTTTATGATGAAAAAGAAATTGGCCATAACTTCTTTGCACCTAGGACACCCCAACAAAATGGGGTAGTAGAAAGAAAAAATAGAATCCTAGAAGAAATGGCCCGTACCATGCTATGTGAAAGCAACCTTCCAAGATACTTTTGGGCGAAAGCTATTAACACAGCATGTTACATTTTAAATCGTGCTTTGATTAGATAAATTTTAAAGAAAACCCCCTATGAGCTTTGGAAAGAAAGAAAATCTAATATTGCATATTTTCATATTTTTAGTTGCTGATATTTTGTATTAAATAATGGTAAAGAAAGAGTTAGAAAATTTGATGCAAAATCAGATGAAGCAATCTTTCTTGGTTACTCCTCCACTAGTAAAGCTTTTAGAGTTTTTAACAAAAGAACTTTAGTAGTAGAGGAGTCGATACATGTTGTCTTTGATGAATCTAACGATCTTCCTTCAAGGAAGAATGAAGGTGTTGATGATGCAGATCCTCTTATAAAAAGAATGAAGGAGATCACTCTGAAAGATTCAACATTTTAAGATGATGAGGAACATGAAGACAAACAGGATGAAGGAGGTGAAGAACATCAAGAATAATCTCAAGGTACAAATAACATATCCAAAGAATGGAGGTATGTTCATAATCACCCTAAGGAGCTAATTATTGGTGATCCTATGCATGGGGTAAAAACTCGTTCTTCACTTAAAGATGTATTTAATCATTGTGCTTTTATCTCTCATCTTGAACCAAAAACTATTGAAGAAGCTGAAAATGATTATAATTGGATTAATGCAATGCAAGAGAAACTTAATCAATTTGAAAGAAATAATGTATGGACTTTAGTATCAAGACCTAAAAATTATTCAATAATTGGCACAAAATGGGTCTTTAGGAATAAATTAGATGAACATGGAAATGTAATAAGAAATAAAGCAAGATTGGTTGCTAAAGGTTATAATCAAGAAGAAGGAATTGATTTTGATGAGACTTTTGCATCTGTTGCTAGATTAGAGGCCATTAGACTTTTACTTGCATATGCTTGCTTTATGAAATTTAAATTATTTCAAATGGATGTCAAAAGTATATTTTTGAATGGATATATTGCTGAAGAAGTCTATGTAGAACAACCTCCAGGTTTTGAAAATCATACTTTTCCTAATCATGTTTTTAAATTAAATAAAGCTCTATATGGTTTGAAACAAGCACCTAGGACTTGGTATGATAGGCTAAGTAAATTTTTACTAAATAATGGTTTTTCAAGAGGTAATGTAGACACAATCCTTTTCATTAAAAGAAATTAAAATGATATGTTAATTATACAAATATATGTTGATGACATTATTTTTGGATCTACTAATGAATCTCTTTGTCAAGACTTTGCTAAGCTCATGCAGGGGGAGTTCGAGATGAGCATGATGGGAGAACTTACATTCTTTCTCCGACTCAAAATCAAACAAATAAAAGAAAGAATCTCCATCACCCAAAGCAAGTACATAAAAGAACTACTCAAAAGATTTGGAATGGAGAACTCCAAAGTAATTGGCACACCTATGAGCCCTTCATGTAAGCTTGACAAGGATGAAGAAGGTAAAAGTGTAGACTTAAAATATTATAGAGGTATGATTGGCTCACTATTATATTTAACTGCAAGTAGACTTGATATCATATTTAGTGTTTGTCTGTGTGCTAGATTTCAATCTAATCCTAAAGAATCTCACTTGAATACTGTTAAAACAATCCTTAGATATTTAAATGGCACTCAAACTCTAAGATTATGGTACTCTAAGGACTCATTAATTGACTTAATAGGATATTCAGATGCTGATTTTGCTGGATGTAGATTAGATAGAAAAAGCACTAGTGGAACCTGCCAATTTTTTGGAGTTAATCTAATCTCCTGGTTTAGCAAGAAACAAAATTCGGTAGCACTGTCTACGGCTGAGGCCGAATACATTATAGCCGAAAGTTGTTGTGCTCAAATCTTGTGGATTAAGCAACAACTCGAAGACTTTGGTATCAAACTTAATGAAACATCCATAAGATGTGATAACACTAGTACCATAAATCTTACTAAAAATCTAATTCAACATTCAAGATCTAAACATATTGAAATCAGACATCATTTTATAAGAGAACATGTTCAAAATAAAGATATAATTCTTGACTATGTTTGCACTGAAAATTAATTAGCCGATATCTTTACAAAGGCCCTAAGTGAAGATAGATTCTGTGAAATTAAGAGAGATCTAGGAATTCTTGATCCATTTGCTTATATATCTCTCTAATTCCAAGGAATCGATGTCAAAATTTTTTTGAGCTCAATTTCTATCATCTCTCTTGGACCTAAAAGCTCAAGATTATCCTTCTCACAACTTGTCATTGAGCAAAAATTCTTCTCCCAGAATTCTAAATTTTTTTGGAATTTATTCATAATTTTCCTGAAATTTTGTGAATCATGAGTCGACCCCCTAGGGTCGACCCAATGGCATACTTGCAATTTTCGGCCAACATCCCACGGGTTCATCTCTTTTTAACTAAAAATCCGTTCATGAGCCGACCTCTCCATCTTCATCTTCCTCCCTCCAAAACTCGTAGTCCTCCTCTTCTTTCTCTCCAAATCCAAGGTCTAAGCCCAAGATCCTTCTCCCATCACCTTTCTACCTCAAATCGCCCCTTGGGAAAGGCACTATTCCCATTTTTCTCCCTTGATTGGAGAGGTTGGAGCGTGCCCTAGCTTCCACCATTCTTCTCCAAATCGGGATTACTCTCCTCCAAAAATCCCTTTCCATCCCCTAATAACCCTCCTTCTCCTCACCCATTTGATCATCCAAGTCTCCTTGCTTGTTCTTGTGGTGAGAATGGCTCCAAAAATGAAACTCCCTAAAAGAAGGAAATCGATCCGTGAGTTGGAAGAGGGCGTGCGCAGGAAAAGGCAAGCTTCTCAGACCTCCTCTGCTCCCATTCCTGCTTCAGCATCTGCTCCAGGTTCCTCTCGATCTCCTCTCAGCCCTAGTAAAATTTCTCTATCTGTCAGAAAGGTAGAAATCGAGAAAAATATTGACTTCAGATTTTTTGAAAATGAGGGATTCTCCATTGGTTCAAAGATCAAAAACCAGGGTTGGAAATTTTACTGTTCACTTAAAGAAGTTACATATGTAGATTTGGTTAGAGAGTTTTATCTGAATCTGCACTATGGCAATGGAACAGTAACATCTACTGTTAAGAAAATTGATATCTGCTTAGATCCTATTATTTTGGGAGAGATTCTTCATTTGCCATGTGAGGGATATTCAAACATAGAACTCCCAGTGAAGGAAGAAGAGATCAATGTGATTTTAGGAGGAACCTACTCGGGAAGCCTAAATAAATTAGAGGCCAAGATCCTGTCAATTGAAATGAGAATTCTACATCAATTGGTAACAAAACTTTTCTTCCCAAGAAGTGGTAGACATGACCTCCTTTCAGGCCAAGACATATGCATCATGTTTCATGTGATCACCCAAACCCCCTTAAACCTCCCAACTTTAATGATTGAGGCCATGAGAGAAACACTGAATAGATCCAAGGCACATCTGCCTTTTGGTATGGCCCTCACACTGGTATTCAGGAGGTTTGGAGTTAGTTTTGAGGGGGAGGCATTAGCTAGGCTCTCTCACTCTGACACCATCAACCAACACACTTTGCACCGCATGAGATTCACTAGGACCGATGGTGGTTGGATTAAGGGTGCAGAAGAGAGAGTTGAGGACAGAGCTGAGGAAGAAGGCCCTTCATCACCTCTTCATGACGTCAGGACAGTATCTCCAGACATCCTGTTTGTTTCAGATCCAGAGGATGGCCCTTCAGAGTCCACCAGGAGGCACACTCCAGTTCAGCAGCCAGACAGCAGAGCACCTCCCTCAGAGATCAGATTGGCTGATGATCAGATTGAGATGATTTCTCAACGTGTGGCTTTCTTACTTTCTCGACAGTGGAGTACTTCAGCTTTTGCATCGGGATCCACATCATTTGATGCATCTAATCAGACCTTGATCCCCTACATCTCCACTGTATTTCAGATGATCACAGATCAGTCAGTTCGGATTCAGTAGCTCGAGGGTTATATTTTGAGACTGACTGGGAGAGTACTTGACTTGCAGGGGCAAGTGTTAGCTCTGGCACATCCACAGCCACAGGAGTGCACTACTGAGGTCTCAGACCTATCTACGGAGGCAGCCAGACTTAGAGGAGTATTGGAGAGTGGATTTGATTTTCTGAGGAGAGAGATCAGAGGCTCTAGTGAGCATGCATCTACACAGTTCGCTGCACTGCTTCAGTCTGTTTCGAGAGCTCTGAAACTTCTTGACACCATCAGGCTCTCTCTTGCAGTTCAGTCTATTGCTTCTCAGCCTTCAGGATCATCTCGCCCATCTACCCGTGCCAGCACCTCCACTCGTGGCAGAGGCAGACGGGGTAGAGGACGAGTCCTTGGTCGTGATCCTTCATCTCCCCACCCCATCTCCGATACATCTGATTCTGATCCATCCAGTCATGAGCTCTACTAGATCCTTGTTGTTAGTCTTGACTTTTGTTTCTTTCTAGGATCTATCTTTTGGGCCATGTAATAATGTTAACTAATTAACTTTTATATTTTGGAATATGTATTGGAACAACTATGGTATCAATCTCTTTTTGATTATATATCTACTCTTTGACTTTTAATGTATGTCCTTTAAATTGAGTTACTTTCAATTTTGTGCATGCTTAAAATACTATGAATTACTATTTCATATCTATGGTACTCATGGTATATTTTGTTTTATGATTGCTGTATTCAAGGGGAGTAAACATTAATGTTAGTAAAATTAATGATTAGTACAAGAAGTTCAAGAAACAAAAAGAGAAAATGTATTCAAAAGAAAAGGGGGAGTAAACAATGTTTGATGATGTCAAAAAGGAGGAGAAATTAAAGAAAAATATCAAAAGCAAGATAAATAAAAGACTTAAAAATAAAATGAGTAAATTACAAAAGCAAATGAGCAAACTTTAAAATTAATTCTTAGACATGCTCTGATACACTTTAAAATTAATTCTTAGACATGCTTTAATACACTTAATTGTTAAACATGCTCTGATACCAAAATTAAATAATCAAATGAGAATGAGCAAATTTTCAAGATGCTAAAAAATTTGAAAAATAAGTAAATGAGCAAATGAGATATTTTCAAATACGTAATTTTTAAATTCTTAGACAAATTCTGCTTTGCTCTGATAGTAAAAACAAATTTTGCTCCGATACCAAAATCACATAATCAAATGAGAAAATTTTCAAATCTTTAAGCAATAGGCAAATTGTTTATCCAAATGAGCAACACAAGCAAATGGGCACATGTATCACATGCCAAACGTATCAATCTTCTTTTCAAGCAAATGTACTTATAAGTAATTTTCAAGTTGGTAGTAAATTTTTTATTTATCTTCAAACTACCTATAATGCATTTTATTCCTTTGAAATTCATGCTCATTAATTCATATATATGCTTTTGTTCTTATTTTGTCATCATCAAAAAGGGAGAGATTGTTGCTCCTTGGATTGATTTTGATGATTACAAAGTATTTGAAGGGGTACTAATGATTTTCGCTTGAAAAAGACTTATTGCTCTTCAGGGGCAAAATCATAATTTTATCAAAATCTTGATTTAAAAGTATCAAATGATAGAACAAAAGATTTGTGATCCATTGGTAAAAATTTTATTGGTTTTGGACTTGTATTTTAAAAGATATGCATGTTTGAAAAACATGAGTCGACCCATGAGTCGACTCATGGCACATGAGATGAGTGGCACGCTGAAATTCTTAGCCGGCACAAACTTGGCACACCCTGTGAGTCGACCCCCAAGGCATGAGTCGACCTTTGTGAGTTTTAAGCCAATTTTACAGAACCTTGCATCCCATTTGATTCTCTGATGTTCTTCCACAGAGGTCGACCCATGAGTCGACCCCCAAGCATGAGTCGACCCATGAGTCGACCCCTGTGACGGAATTATTCCGCAACGGCTAGTTTTTAACCCATTTTAAGTGCTTTTAATACTCATTTAATGTGGTCTAACGGCTCTATTTCAGCCTAGAATATTTTTCACTATTTTTTGAAGCTATAAAAGAGACAAATAGATGGAAATCAAAAAGAAGAATCAAGAAGAGAGATTTTGAAAAAGAGATTTCAAGCAAACTTTTCAGCCCTAAGCAAGAGCTCACTCAAAGCATTCAAGAAGCCTTTAATCCAAGCTCACCAACTCCTCAAGTGCACATTCAAGTCTCCAACTACCTTGAGAAAATCAAAAAGAGTCTTCTTATCTTTGAGTAAAGTGTATTTAAAGCATCATACGCTCATTAAAGGAGCTTTCTTTATACTTACTTGTGCTATTCATTGTTATACTTTGTTTGAGTTATTATTTTTATTTTGGAAGGGTTCCAAAACAAGGGAAGGTTGATCCGAACCTTGAATCAGAGTGTATTGGGTTGGCTTGTACCCAAAAAATAAGTGGACTAGCTTGGGATAGCTAGAGTCGGAGTTTCCGACGTTTGTATTTGTGTTGAATACAAGTTAGTGGATTGAAATTTTCAAGTAGGAGCTTGGGGAGTGGATGTAGGTGCAAGGTTGGCATCGAACCACTATAAATCCTTTTGTTTGTGGTGTGCCTAATTGCTCTTCTTTAACTCTTCATTATTTTCTTACATTCTTACTTTTAGCCATTAGTCCTGAATTAATTTTACTCTCCCTATTTATTTAGCTTTTGTCAAACATTTTTCATAAGTCGTAAGTTAAGCTTAAAATTTTTAGAAACCCAATTCACCCCACCCCCTCTTGGGTTGCATAGCTGGGCAACACCAACCTAGGTTAGTCCTGGAACTTCTTATTATTTTTTTATTTTTTTTTTCTTCGTGCTCTGTTCGTTTAGCTTCCTTAAGGGCCTGTTCGCTATTTTTCTGATTTTTTCAAGATTTTGTAGCTTTTGTTTGATCCAAAATGTCTTCTGATATCTCCTCTTCTAGTGGTTCTAGGAGTTCATCGGCTCCAGTTCCCCAAAATTCTGGTATCGTGGCCGAACCTGTAGTCAGGACCGAACCCTGTCTGGCCTTTGCACTGGACACCATCCCCGGCTCCTTGACTCCAGATGAACTCTCACAGATAAGGATTCAGTATGGGGTTCCTCCAGAGTACGAGCTGGAGCTTCCCAGGCCATCTGATCGGGCTAGCGCCCCTCTTCCCAGCCACTTTTACCTGTACCTGGAGGTCTTCCATGTCGGACTTCGACTTCCGCTGCCATCCTTTGTCGTTGCTCTCTTCCGTTTCCTGAATATTTCTCTAGTTTCTGTCGTGCCGAACTCCTTTAGATTTTTGATAGGATTTCTTTCTCTTTGTAGTTTAGCCGAAGTTTGGCCGACTCTTTCTTTGTTTAGGAACTTCTACACCTTCAAGCGCCATCTCTTGGCAAAGGATTAGTGGTACTTCTCCCTCCAGTTCGGTAGGAAGGGGTTGCTGAAAGGCGCCCCCTCTTCTGTCCATAACTGGAAGGAGAAGTTCTTCTATGTCCGATGCCCGACCTTGGAGCTAGGATTACCCCCGTGGGGCTCCCTGAGGGATTCCGTCCGTCGGGCTCCTACTCTGGAAAGGGACGTCCTCGAGGCCTCCAAAAAACTCGAGGCCTATCAAGCCCCCCTCCTCCCCGACCTTTTGAGGGAATAACTTTTGTTCAACGTCGGCCTGAGCCCTCTTAATCTCGTCGGTACCGATTCATCATTTCATTTTTTTTTTATTCCATCTCTGAGCCATGTTGATTTTCTTTTATCGCAGACATGGACGCAAGCATGGCTCGGAGGCTAGCCCAGGGTCTCAAGACCCACAAGAGGAAAGATGCCTCAACTTCGGGGTTGGTGAAGAGAGCCAGGACAGAAGGGACAAGCTCGATCGTGCCTGCTCCGATGTCCGTCACCGTCGAAGTCCCTTTCGACGCCGAACCCACGGTCCCCCAAGCCCTTTCAAGGAGCCCCCCGATCGAGGATCCCGCTCCCGAAGTTCGTCCTGAGAGGGTACCCGAGGTCGAAGGGAGGAAGAGAAAGAAGACCCTGACCCGAAGGAGCCGCAGTCGCAAGATTACCATCGAGGGGGCCAGCGGCTCCGAGGAAGACCTGGGGGACAATCCCTTCAACAACAGGGACTTAATAAAGAGGCTGATCGAAGGGTGTATTCTGCCTGAGGTAGTTGAGAGGATCGTCCTCGTTGATCCCAAGCTGTGGGTCTGGAACTCTCTGGGATCTTTCTTCGAAGTAGGTTAACTCATCCTTTTTCTTCTTCCTGCTTCTTTACTTTATTCTTCAGCCCTTATGTCAACTCCCTGACCTTTCTTGCAGATTGGGCACCAACTCGTCGCCAACGTCGAGGCGGCGAAGATCACCAAGAAGGAGGCAGCTCGGGCAGAGGAAGGTCGCCTAGTCGGGGCCACCCATCTTGAGGAGAAGATCGCCGAGGTCTTAAGCCTCCAAGAGGCGTTGGAAAAGGAGGGACAAACCTCGTCCGATCTGAGGACCGCCTTGGAGGAAGAGAGAGGGAGGACTGAGGCTGAGGTCTCTGCATTAAGGGCACAGGTCTCCAAGTTGAAGGAGCAGATTTTCAAGTTGAAAGTGCAGATTCCGTCTCTGGTCTCAGAGGCAAGGGCTCGAGCAGTGGAGGAGTTCAAAGCCTCCCCTGAGATGGAGGATCTGAAGGTCCAGTTCGGCCAGGATGCCTTCATCAAGGGTTTCGAACTCTGTCAAGAGAAGGTGGCTGGGAGGTTCTCCGAATTGGATCTCGACTTTCTGAATGAGGCATCCGATGATGAAGCCGGACCATCCAAAGCTGCTGCCGGTCCTCCTCCAGTTGGGACCTCGTCGACCGCCGCGGTCGCCACTGACGATCTTCTGGGGACGTCGAGCCCCTCTACTTCTACCCCAGAGGTCCGGAACCTCTAGCTTTGTATTTCTCCTTTGTGGTGATATATATATATATATATTTTTTGTTCTCTTGTACTTGAAACTTATTTGATCATTGAAGCTGGATTCATCTTTATGGAGGGTCCCTCCCCCCTTTTTGTATTCCTTTCCTTCTTTTTGTCTTCTTGCGTTAATTTGAATCGTGGTGCTCTTGTCTTCCAACGACAGTGTCCTGTCGAAACTCTTCCCCTGTCAGAGGATATTTCCATGAAGTCGATGATACGAGACCTCTAAAGGAAAGTCTGTCGGTTGATAAGAAAATCTAAGAAACTGAAAGATGAACTTCACCGACTGAGAAAGAGCCACTCGAAAGTTACTGCGAAGGCTATTCGCCTTCAGGACCTCCATAAAAAGGGGCTCATGGAATTCACCCGGAAGAAGGCCGACTTCGTGACGGAGCTCGAGGAACTCCAGAAGCGTGCCAGCGATCGATCTTAGGCTCAGGCTTCCAAGATCAGCTCTCTCGAGGTCGAGCTGGCAGCTGCACGGGAGAAGATCGTCCAGCTGGAAGGGAGCTCGTCCTGGCTCACAGTCCAAGCCAACCGCGACCGAGACTAGTCAAAGAAATTTTCCGACCTTCAGAAATAGCTGCAGAATGTTGAGGCGAACTACAACGCCTACCGAGTCGGCTGGAGTGGGCAGGCAGAGGACTACCGAAGGAAGCTCCAGACGGTGACCGACGAAGTAGCCCACCTTCGGAGGCAGTTGTCCGGGAGAGTCCAGCCCACCTCTGCATGAGGCTTCGATGAGCTCTGCTCCTTGAGGGAGACCATGGCGGAACTGTCTGTGGCCCTTGGGCGGGGGGAGGCCGAACTGTAGCGGCTGAAGATTCAGCTAGTACACGAGCAGCAAGCGATCAAAGATGCTGAGACAGAGTCCGAGGTCCTGAGGAGGAGGCTCCAAGAGTCAGAGGATGAGCGCCAGTAGTTCCATCGGATGTTCTAGGATATGCAGCTGAAAAAGAGAGAACTAGAAGAGGAAGTCAAAAATTTAAGGCAATTCATAGCAAGGGCCAGAACCGAGAGCTCGAAGTCGAAAGAAACTGGACTTCCTTAGAGCCTCTTTTTCTTCTTTCTTTTTTTTATTTTTTGGCCTTTAAGGCTTTGTGACGTGTACTTCATCAACAAAATGAAAATGCAATTGTCTATCACCTTGTTCATTCTGGTATTAAATGGTTGTTTACCAAACTCCATTTGTCTTCCATCTTATTTGACGTCGACGTAGTTTGTAATCCCTCGCTGGTTCTTGCATTGAGTCGTCGTTCACTGAACCTCTTCTGTCTTCCTTCTTGTTCATTGCCGACGTAGTTTGAAGGTTTCTGGTTGCCGCCATATCGATTTGCCCTTAGGGACTAGAGATTTTCGACAAGGGTTCTCTCTCTCATCGAGATGAGGTCCCTTGCACTTTTGATGTAGTTCATTTTTCACCTATCATCGGTGTAGTTCGTAGCTTTTTCTTTTCGTCTCTCCTTTTCTTTCGTGTTCGAGTGAGGATCTTCCCTCTGCTCTTGACAGAACCGTGAGAGTGTGGAGGAGTCATTGAGGAAGCTTTCCTCCTTGTCGGTCGATCGAGTCTTTGTTTGCGTCGGGATGAGGTCTTCCCCTTATTTTCGATAGTCGGTTTCAGCTCATGTCAAGATGAGGTTCTCCTCCTGTTCCTGATAAGGCTGTGGGGGCACATAAGGGCTATTGTGAGGGCCTCTCCCTCCATCCGATCTTTAGAAAATTGGACCTTCGACTTTGCTCATGTTAGGATGAGGTTCTCCTCCTGTTCCTAACAAGGCTGTGGGGGCACATAAGGGCTGTTGTGAGGGCTTCTCCCCCCGTCTGATCTTTAAGAAATCGGGCCTTCGACTTTGCTCATGTTAGGAAGAGGTTCTCCTCCTGTTCCTAACAAGACTGTGGGGGCACATAAGGACCGTTGTGAGGGCCTCTCCCCCCGTCTAGTCTTTAAGAAATCGAGCCTTCGACTTTACTCATGTTAGGACGAGGTTCTCCTCCTATTCCTAACAAGATTGTGGGGGCAAATAAGGGCCGTTGTAAGGGCCTCTCTCCCAATTCGATCTTTAAGAAACTGGATCTTCGATTTTGCTCATGTTAGGACGAGGTTCTCCTCCTATTCCTAACAAGGCTGTGGGGGCACATAAGGACCGTTGTAAGGGCCTCTCCCTCCATCCGGTCTTTAAGAAATTGGGCCTTCGACTTTGCTCATGTTAGGACGAGATTCTCCTCCTGTTCCTAACATGCTTAATTCCAATTGCATGGGAGAGTTTTTTTCGTCATTATAAATTCATACCAAAAGAAAGAATGCACAAATATGAAGAGAATTTTCATTCAGGGCAAAGTTGTTGGTAATACATTCGTAGTGTTTTCAAACCCTATAACCGTGGTAGGTCTGCTCCTCGCTAGGGTCCCCCCGAGATGGAGTTGATAATCCCAATCGGAGGCTGATCTTCTGGCTGCTCCTCCCTCCTTGGTGGTTCTGGCTGCGGCAGGGCCCTAGGCCAATCTTCTCTTCCTTCAGGTCGGCGTCGAATGAATCTATCGAGCTGACCCCATCTGATGAGCTCCTCGATCTCATCTCAGAGCTAAATACACTCCTCCGTATCGTGGTCGTGGTCATGATGATAGAGGCAGAATTTATTTGGGTTGTGCTTTTCGAGGTGCGAGTGCATCCTCTCCGGCTTTGGGAGCTGCTCCCTAACCTCCATCAGCACTTGAGTTTTCGATGCGTTGAGAGGGGCATAGCTGTAGAATCTCCCAGGAGGAGAGCCTCACCAAATTTGATGGTCTGGGCTTCTCTGTTTACGAGCTCGAGGAGGAGACCGGGCGCGCCTGTGCCCGAAAGGAGTTCAAGAACGTGGTCGAGCTTCACTCGACCCTTTTTCAACTGCGGGCTTGCTCGAGTCTCTCGCCTGTCGCTCTCTCGCGGTCTCCTCATCCTTCATCTTGAAGGCTTCTTCTACTCAGGCATATCCTTCGGCCCGAGCCAGTAAGTCGGCAAAATCCCTGGGGTACTTCTTTTTCAAGGAGAACAGAAGGTCATTCTTCTGGAGGCTACCCTTCAGAGTGGCCATCGTGACCGATTGGTCCAAGTTCCGGACCTCTAACGCAGCGACGTTGAAACGATTGACGTAAGTCCGGATGGATTTTCCCTCCCTTTGCTTGATGTTGATGAGAGACTCCGAACCTCTCCAGGGATGCCGACTGCTAACAAAATGAGCCGCGAACTGGTGGCTCATCTGATCAAAGGAAAAGATGGTACTTGGCTTCAACATCGAGTACCAGTTCCTTGCTGCCCCCTTCAGGGTGGATGGAAAAGCTCGGCACAGAATGGTGTCTGGCATGCCATGGAGCAGCATCATTATCCGGAAGGCCTCCAGGTGGTCGATCGAATCTGAGGTCCCGTCGTAACTTTCGAATTGGGGGAGCTTGAAGTTCGGCGGGATTGGTTCCTGCATGATCATTTGAGAAAAGGGAGGGTCAGTACAGATGTCCTCATCATAAGCAGGGGGAGCGTGGCAGAGTTCTTCGATCCGTCGGTTCATCTCTTAGAGCCTTCGATCTAGGAAGTCCTCCCGACTGTGGGTCTTGAGGGTCTTCGGGCATAATGGAGGTAGAGATCCTCCGGGAGTAGAATCATGATCGGACTGAGGGCTCTCCACCCTCGGATTTGTCTTTTCGGGAAAGACGGGGTGACTGACCCAAGTGGCCTGCCCTACCACCGAATTTTGGAATTCTGGCGACGTTCTCTCCAACCGCATCGATGCCTACAGCTGTTGTTGCTGCATGGCCTGCACTGCTTCAGTGAGGCCTCTGACCTGCTGAACCAGCAGGTCAAATTGCTCTGCGCCGACCGCCGTTGTCGGAGGAGGAGGAGGAGCCTAGGAAACTGGAGGTGAGGTCGGAGCCTGAGATCTGGCTGTGGAGGTCGTGGATCGCCTGGTGGATGCTTTGCAAGGAGGCATCGGGTGAAGATCTGGTAGAAGAAGGAGAAGAGGATGTCGGAGAAGATGATCGGAATCAGTCCCGTTGAGCACTCCTTTAAGAACAAGGGTACTGCAAAGACACACCCCTTCCTCTAGCGTCAATTCTGTTGGTGTAGAATTTCATCGAAGTCGGAGAAGCTGGAGCTGGGATGATCGCGGCCGCCATCGGGACCTGCAAAGAAAATCAAAATCAGAGTTGGGGGTGCTCCGGCAAGACCCTCCAACGCTCAAGTCAGTACTCTGCTTCAACAGAAATGGAGTGCTCGAGCAAAAATTTTGGCAGAGTTTCGAGATAGAGTTACCAGCCTAGAGAAGAACGTGTCTGGGGGTTCCTTATTTATAGATGGAGGGTGTAACTGACCGATAGTGACATCTGTAACCATCTGGTAGTGGACCGCTCAAAGCCGCGTGGAGTTTGTTACAGAGAGTAGTGGCGTCAGGGGTCGTTCAGGGCCACGTGGAGCTTATTGCGGAGAGTAGAGTGGTGTCCGTTGTCGGGACTTGCCAGAGAGTGGTGGAACTGTATGGAATCTATTGCAGAGAGTGGAGCAGGAGGCCGGCTCTAGTCGTGACTTGTTAGAGAGTGGTGGAGCTGCATGGAATCCATTGCAGAGAGTGGAGCAGGATGGCGGCCCTTGTCGTGACTTGTCAGAGAGCTCGAATCCATCGGCTGGAGCTCGACTGGGACATCTGATGGAGTGAAATGGCTCTTTATTGTTGGTCTGAGAGAAGTTCGGATGTCTCCGAAGCTGCTGACGAGTCTACTGTTGTCGGGTACCCTAGGCACTGATACTACAGGCGGGAGTCATCTGCTGTAGAAGCTCGGATAGAGATTTTTCATTGGCGAAGCCCGGTAGGAACCTGATTGCTAGGGAAGTCCATCTGAAATTCACTTGATATGAAAACTCGTCTGAAGATGGTCCGTTGGGAAAGTTTGATTTTATGGAGGATCCGATGGAGGGTCGGTCGGTGATGGACTTCGAATGGCGCTGGGGAGGCTCAGCAGACATCGGAGGCGATCGACTATCGCAGGGACCCAGTTGCTGAAGCTCTTCCATCATAGAAGCTCATCCGAAATTCATCCGCTGGAGAAGTTCGGACGGGCTTCGGCTCTCGCGAAAGGTCGAAAAGGGACCGCTTATTGCGGAAGCTCGGGCGAGGACCAGTTGTTGTGGAAGCTTGGAGTAGTGTCCTGCTATAGAAGCTCATCCAGGGCTCACTCGCTACGGGGTAGCTCGGTTGAAGTCTACCTGTGGTAGAAATTCAGAAGAAATTTATTTATGATAGAGGCTTGAGTCAGAATTTGCTTACAATAGAGGTCCAGGGTAGATCGCCCGCTGTAGGGGTTTGGAGTAGACCGCTCGTAGCAGGAGTTCGGAGAAGACCGCTCGTAGTAGAAGGTTGGCTCTCGTAGGAGCTCGGCTGGAACTGCTCGTAGCAGGAGTTCGGAGAAGACCGCTCGTAGTAGAAGGTCGGCTCTCGCAGGAGCTCGACTGGAATCCTGAAGGCGGTCGACCACCGTAGAAACTTGGAAGGAGTCTGGTTACCGTAGAAATCTCGTTATCGGGGAAGCTCGGATGCTGATGAAGTCCGGAAGGAGTTCGGAGGATAGTTGGTCACTGTAGAAGGTCGGCTGGCGGTGAGGCTCAGAGGGCCTTTGGGGTGGCCCGGTAGGTGAACGCAGAAGTCCATCATCGAAGAAGTTCGGACGATCGAGGAAATTCAGAGAGGCGTCACATACAAGGTCGGGAGCCGGAAGAGCCCCGAAGGATCAGTCCTTTGTAAACTTTGGCCGGGAGATACTTTATACCCAACAGGTTCAATTGTAAAATTTATCATGAATGTGTTAGATTAGATCTAAAGCAATATTCATAATTTATTTTGATTGAGTTATTTTCTGTTATGTAATTAGTAATAGGATTGCTATTTATGAAATGTGCTGATCTATTTGTGAAATGAGTCAACATATTTGATGAACAGAAAAATAAAACCTTTCAAATTTGAAAATTATTTTCGAAAAGCCAAACTCTGATCCATCAGCCCAAATACTTAATTAAAAGAATTAAGTGTTGTCAAGTTGGTCTAGAATTGTGAATTAAGACCTAAGACAATTGCATAAACTTATGGGTCAATGGGTTCGATGGATTAGGTCCATAATTGAGTTAGACCTAAGGTTAGCTTAAAGAAATGGACTAAATTAGAGTAATTAGTCAAATCTAATCAAAAGTTGAATTAGATTAGGTCAAGGACACTCTAGACTCAACACCAATAGTTGTAGTTGAATGGGTCCGTGTCTTTAACTAGACCAAGATGGACTTAATTCATGGCTATGCGGTGGAACCCTATTTACTAAGTTGATCAAATTAAAACTAATGAACCGGTTGGTGTCTAAGGTAAGTTCGGCGGTTTGATCAGTGGTTCTTAAGTGGGAGCTACTTGCATTGATTCGATCTCTGACGAGTTAATGGCTTATCTCCACCACTGATCTCATTTACCTGGCCAACCTGGTGAGTTAGATTTTGATTAGATCACTTAGTAATAAGGGCTCACCCATGTCATTAGGTAAATCAGTGTGACTGATTTAGGTACTCCTAATACCGGCTTTAATTAAATCTTTTTTAATCTGACTTGGTAAGTCAGTGGGAGGATTGAAATTGACTGGTTAATTTCTTCTCTTTCTTCACTTAATAAAATTCTCAAAATTATTAGGTCCCTAAAATGATTAAGTTATAGTGATAACTAAGTCATAGCCTCCCATTAAGTGAGTGATAATGAGTCCATTAGTTTAATAATCACTGGAGGCTCAAAGGCCTGGTGCTTATTGACTAATAAAATTATCATTCATAGTATGATAATTTGATTTGAGTCTTTCTGATGGTGGTCAGGTTAGCTGGCCAAAGTCGGGCCTGATCATTTATTGGTCCGATTCACCAAATCAAGTCATGTTAATGGTTGGACCTAACCAGATCTTTTCAGTGGAGGCCAAAGTCTACTGATTAGGTTCTGGGGCAAAATTTATTACTAGAAGTTGTTTAAAGAAACAACTGGTTATGAACCTACCCATAGATGCACATGGGTTGACCAACCAAAGTTAGGCTCATGTATAGTCTGTGTGCATTCTAGTACCCACTAAGGAATTAAAGTAATTCTTCAAATTAGAGGTTGAGGCTACCAGTTTGTAAAAATATTGGGAGAAACTTTAGACAAAAGTCTGAGTCTTTAGTATTAATAATTTATGTACTAATAGAGGTCTGATTTTTCTTTATGCAGCTATGGCCACTACCCTGTCGCTCCGGTCATTATTAGATAATGACAAGCTCATGGGACCGAATTTCGATAGCTGGTATCGAAAATTAAAAATCATCCTTGAGCATGAGTGGATCCTTTATGTAGTAACGGATCCGATACCAGAGGAGCCAGCCCCGAATGCTAGAGGCACGGTCCGAGACACTTACCAGAAGTGGCTCAACGATCGCATCACCGTTCGGTGCATAATGCTGGTGGCAATGAATGATGAGTTCAGCCGCAGGTTTGAGAACGCCCAGCCGCAAGAGATGCTTCAAATATTGAACGACTCCTTTGGCATGCCTGACGACATCGAAAGATACAAAACTAGTTGTGCCATTTTCAATGCTCGGATAAGGGATGGGGCCTCAGTCACTGATCATATACTGTACATGATCGAAATGATTGAGCGCCTAAGTAAACTGGGCTTTTCCTTGCACGAGCAGCTCGGTAAGGATGCGATCCTTAATTCATTGCCCAAGTCCTTCTTCCCCTTCCTTACTCATTTTCGAATGACAAAGCCTGCAGTGAACTACCACGGCTTGTTAGGGTTGCTGCAGAACTTTGAGAAGGACCACCAGCTCCATAAGGAGTCGGTGAATGTTGTGGGAGGGTCTTCTTCTGGTCGTCGACCCTTTAAGAAAGGGAAGAAGAACAAGAAGGTGCAGCCGCATGCTGGGATGTCTGCACAGGGTCAGACCAAGAAGCGCAAACCCGATCAGAGCCAGACGGAGTGCTTCTTTTGCAAGAAGTAGGGGCATTGAAAGAGGAACTGTCCTCTATACATTGCCTCCCTGGACCCAAACAGGATGAAGAAGAAGCAAGGTAATTATATGATAACATCTTGCAACTTTTTTATTTGTGATACTACTGCCTGGGTATTGAATATCGGAAGCCCTTATCATATTTGTAATTCAATGTAGGGTCTGCAGGTCAGTAGGAGATTTGATGATGGCGAAAGGTTCCTGAACGTTGGAGATGGAAGCAAAGTTCCAGTTCTAGTTTTAGGAATCATGAACCTTGTAATCAATTCTCATAATGTAATTCTAAGTGAATGTCACTATTGTCCAAGCTTTTTATTAAATATTATTTCTGTAGGCCTTTTGGCCATGTACGGTTATCAATTTTTAATAAAAAAAATATTTTCAATATCATTTTGAATGGTGTTATAATGTTTGTTGGACAACTAGATAATGAACAGCCTGTTAATGTGGTTCAAACCTCCGGTAAACGTCCTAGAATAGATAATGTGTCAGATGTCTACCTTTGGCACTGTAGGCTAGGTCATATCAATAAAAATAGGATAAACAGGTTGGCTCAAAAAGGAATTCTTGAAGTTGGTGATTGTAAATCACTTCCAACCTGTGAGTCCTATCTTCTTGGGAAGATGACCAAGTCATCTTTTACTGAAAAAGATGAGCGAGCCAGTGAACTCTTGGGTCTGGTACATTCTGATATATGTGGACCCATGAGCTCAAGTGCAAGAGGTGGATATTTTTACTTCATAACCTTCACAGACGACCTATCGAGGTATGGGTATGTCTATTTAATGAAGCATAAGTCGGAGTCGTTTGAAATGTTCAAACTATTTCGAAATGAGGTAGAAAAACAAACAGAAAAGTGTATTAAAACTCTTCGATCTGATCGAGGAGGTGAATACATTTCCAATGAGTTTGTGACATATTTAGGAGAGAATGGGATTCTCTCTCAGTGGACTCCTCCTGGAACACCACAGCATAATGGTGTGTCTGAAAGGAGGAATCGGACCTTATTAGACATGGTCCGATCCATGATGGGGTTTGCTGGTCTGTCAATCTTTCTCTGGGGATATGCGCTCGAATCGGCTTGTTACCTTCTAAATAGGATTTCGAGTAAGTCTGTAACTAAAACGCCATATGAGTTATGGATAGGACGTAAGCCAGTACTCTCGCACCTTAGGGTTTGGGGGTGTCCGACTTATGTTAAATATTTAATTACGGACAAACTTGGACCTAGGTCTAACAAGTGTAATTTTATAGGGTACCCAAAAGAGACCAAAGGGTATTATTTCTACCTAGCTGATGAGCAAAAAGTGTTTGTCAACCTTAAGGCAATCTTTTTGGAAAAGGAGTTCCTTGGTGAAGGAACTGTTGCCTCTAAGGTCGAACTTGACGAAGTTCGATAGGTGAAAAAACCGACACAAGTTGCTGAACCTGAATCGAATTTGATTAGATCAGATCCGGAGCCCATTGTTCAAGCACCCTTAAGGCGATCTGGTAGAGTACCACGTCAACCGGACAGATACTATGATTTCTTGATCCGGGATGACGATCCTATCGAACTTGATGAAAATGATGAGGATCCGATCACCTACAGAGATGCAATACAAAGATCCGACTCTGAGAAATGGTTAGAGGCCATGAAATTCGAAATGGAGTCCATGAAGGTCAACGATGTGTGGACATTGGTTGACCCACCCGAAGGAGTAAAACCCATAGGGTGTAAGTAGGTCTTCAAGAGGAAGAGGGGCGCAGACGGAAATGTGAAAACCTATAAAGCCTGTCTGGTTGCCAAGGGATATCGTCAACGTTATGGTATAGACTATGACGAGATATTTTCTCCTGTGGCAATGCTCAAATCCATTCGGATTATGCTTGCGATAGCTGTCCATCTGGACTATGAAATCTGACAGATGGATGTAAAGATAGCTTTCCTAAATGAAGAGCTGGACGAAGAGGTGTATATGATACAACCTGAAGGATTCACGTCCATAGATGAGTCTAAGGTGTGCAGGCTACAGAGGTCCATTTATGGACTTAAGCAGGCATCACGGAGTTGAAACATACGTTTTGATAAGACGATCAAGATGTATGGCTTCGTTAAGAATGGAGAAGAGCCCTGCATTTATAAGTGGGCTAATGGTCCAGTAGTCGTATTTCTTGTATTGTATGTGGATGACATTCTCTTAATCGGGAATGATGTCCCTGCATTATAGGGAATAAAGATTTGACTGTCGTCACAGTTCTCCATGAAGGATCTGGGAGAAGCTTCCTACATCCTAGGGATGAGGATCTATAGAGATAGATCTAAAAGGTTGCTTGATTTATCTCAATCCATGTACATTGATACTATGCTGAAGAGGTTCAGCATGGAAAATTCTAAGAAAGGCTATCTTCCGATAGGCCATGGAATTTCTCTCTGGAAGAGGGATTGTCCGACAACACCTCAAGAGAGAGAGCATATGGGTAGGATTTCATATGCTTCGACAGTGGGATCTATCATGTACGCCATGACATGTACACGACCAGATGTGGCATACTCACTAGGGGTAGTGAGTAGATACCAATTTGATCCAGGGGAGAATCACTGGAAGGTTGTTAAAACCATCCTGAAGTATTTAATAAATACTAAGGACCAGTGGCTTGTTTATGGTGAATCGGACTTGAGACTTATAGGGTTTACAGACTCTAGTTTCCAGTCTGATCATGATGACAGCAAAAGTGTGTCGGAATTTATTTTTACCCTTAATGGTGGGGCTATCTACTGAAAAAGTTCCAAGCAGCACACAGTGGCTGATTTAGTTTGCGAGGCAGAGTATGTCACTATATCAGATGCTGCCAAAGAAGCGGTGTGGCTGAGAAAATTTATCACCGAGCTCGGAGTAGCACCCTCTCTTGTTGGTCTAGTTTTTCTCTACTGTGACAGCTCTGGAGCCATTGCTCAGGCGAAGGAACCAAAGGCACCCCAGCGGACGAAGCATATTCTGCGTCGCTACCATCTCATCCAGAAAATTATGGATCGAGGTGACGTCGATCTTTAGAAGATCGACGGAAAGGAGAACCTGACCGACCCATTCACTAAAGCCATTGCGGTGAAGAAGTTCGACAACTACAAGTTGAAGATGGGTATTAGATACTGCACCAATTGGCTTTGGGCCAAGTGGGAAATTGTTGGGAATAGTGTCCCAAAGTCAATCGTCAGCCTGTTGATGGTTATGCTCATTTTTGTATATGTACATGAATTATGAATTAATAAAAATTATTTTGATATTTTTCATCACAAAATGTTTCATCTTCTAATGAACTCCTATGTTGTGGTGAAGTCCTTAGGACTATTTAAACTCGACAAAGGAGGATTTGTTGTTTAGTCCTTAAATCTGTTCACGACCAAATGATACGTTGTTATCAAGGATGACAACGTTTATCAAGCATAGGTCGTTGTGTACCATATAGGTTGGTTGTCCTCTTAACCAATGAGTATGGAGATACTGGTATGGCATACAGGTGAGATGTAAGGGTACATCTGCACTGAACGTGACCGACTTCGGAGCTATTTCTGCTATCAAGATTTACTCTGATGGAATATGGGTATAAATGTCCCTCCGACCTGAGACCGCCACGGTGACTTGCAAGCAACTCACTGCACTTAGGCACTGGACTACCTGAATTTCTAATTCAGTGATGGAAGGCTGCTGGGTGTAGTCAAGTACTTGACTTGTCGGTGCATGTGTCAAGATGGGATTGACCACTCCAGTTTAGGAGCTGTGTACAGTCATGTTTCAATTTAGCAAAATCTTGGCCAGGGTAGTCCTTGTGAGGAGTCACAGGAGTATTTGAGTTGAGCACGATTCGGATGATCTGATCAAGGTTGACAGTTTAACCCTGAGTCATCCTAAACACAGGGGTCAAAAGGATAAATTATACAGTAACCATATTCATGTAGGTTCTGAGTGTTGCGATTGTGACTCTTCGACCTATCCAAACATCGGGTACCATTGCTAGATGGTCACTTCGATTAGTACAGGAATTGGTTCCTATGCTACCGACTTAGGTTCGAACCTGCGGGGTCACACACATTAGAGGGTCCTATCTAATCTGATGGCTGATGTAGAATCCTACATATTTGGGACTCAGTGATCGAGAATCAGGATTCTCTGATCATGAGTTCCACACATTATGGGTACCGAGGTCAAGAGTCCCACTGGTTGGGACTTTTCTATCAGGATTACATATCGATAAATTCTGATGCCCGATTGCCCATCGGATTTGGACTTAGTATTTATGAGAGGTTTAATTAGTGATTTGATCGCTAATTAACTCAATTTGATTGAGTAATTATTTTTGGATCAAGTCCAATTGAATTGGATTCAGTTGGGTTTGATCCGATTAGGTTAAGAGTTGACCTAATCGTCGAGATGGTTTGGTCCCTGATTTGATCAGGGGTTGGGCTTAGTCAATTTTTGATTTGATTAGAATTTTATTGAGCCTAATTAAGCTTAATTTAGTTGGATTTAAATTAGTCTAATTGGACCTAAATTATTTGGTTCAATTAGGTTGGTTTAAATAATTAAACCACCTTGACCCAATCTTTATGCGCCACCTCACTTCCATTGCACCCATTTGAATTCATGAGAAGTTAAATAATTAAACCACCTTGACCCAATCTTTATGCGCCACCTCACATTCATTGCACCCATTTGAATTCATGAGAAGGAACTTCTCATGAATTATTTTCTCACGCCAAGCCCTCTCCATGCCTCACTTTAATGTGCCATATGAATGGATAAGGATGATTGGTTGGCTATTCAAATTCAAAATAAAGTTTGAATTTGAATGGGCAATCAATCTTTGCACCTTATCTCTTTTTTTACGCCCCATTTATTACATGAGAAAAAGTTTCTCATGAAATCACTTCATGCATAATTTAAGCCACGCCTCATGCCTTTAGTAGATAAGGGATGAGTTGGTGTCCATTTGAATTCAAAATTTGATTTGAATTCAAATGTGCAATTACTCATCTTTATCTTTTCTTTTGGATAAGACGTTTGACATTGTTATAAAAGGAGGAGAAGAGTGCGGCGTGCAAGAAGAGATTTTTGAAGAAAAATTCTAGGGTGTAAGAAGTCTTGTGTGTGAGAAGGAGGTCCATATCCTTCCAAGAGAAAAAGAAAGAAAAGAAAGAAAAGTGGGTGCAAGATTTTCGATGAGTTCCCTAGAGTTTTAGCCTGGGATTCGGGAAGAGAGAAAGTGAGCTATGAGTATCGTGAGCCCACAAAATCTCAGAAAGATCTTCAACATCCTCTCAAGCACGTCTGTTGATGATCTGGAGTGTCCGAATAATCGATAGACATCGATCGAAGGAGTTCGATCAGCATCGACCGTCAAAAGGGCTCTACAACGAGCTAGCACTCGTGAGGAGTCGATCAGATCGAGAGCTTCGTGTGGATGATCCGCAAAGATCAGACATGCTGTGTGGCTGCGTCGCAATGATCAGACTCTCTCGACGGTGATCAGATTACGGCGATCTACTACCCGCACAAAGGTATTGTGTTCTGAACACATTACAGTAAAGTGTTTACTATTTGAATTTGAAATTCAAATTTAAATGAATGCATGCTATATATCATATTTAGATTCTAGTGTAGGATAAATTCATGTTAATTAATTAGATTAATTAATATTTTTTCACTATAAAATCATAATTTTGATAAAATTTTAAAATTACCATTTTACCCCTGCACTGAATTTTTCCCACAGCATCCACCATCAAGTGTTTTCAGATTGAATGACTGCATGTTACATATTAATTTAGCAATCAGACAAACATTAAAGTTGTAGAAATGTTTAAACAAACTGACAGCATTACATTAACTAAACACAAATGAGCAATGAATGATAGCCACATATGAAACAACTTATCAGGAGTATGCTGCGATATTTTTGTTCCAACAAACAGGATATGACTTTTATCTTGTTTAATAGATAATTTATTATCAGAACCACGACCAGCAATTGAATCCTAAAGAAATCAATTACAATGTAAAGCAATAATAAGGAACAAATGAAGAAATGAAAAATCCTTGTTTACATGGCCAATACAAACATTTTATATCCCCATACTGAAAAAAAAAAAAAAAAAAAAGCCTGATCAGATAAAAAATAAGAGAAGCAAGAACCACCTTCCACTAAGGTGTTGACTCGCCTGTGAGAATGACTTCATTCGCAATTGCACTTCCAGCTAATAACAGCATATCAGCTGGTATAGATTTCTCCTCCCACTAGGACCAGAGGAGCGACCAATGGAAACAACATCTCCAGGAAGGAGGTCTGTATCAAAGAGCTATGCCAACCTGAAACCAAAAGCATTCAATATAGGGTAGCCATTGTGAACTATACACACACATCCACAATGCTCCATCTGAGTCTGGCCATTGACTCTTACATGCCTAAGTTCAGTTAGAGTTGTCCACCTACTCTTAGCCATTGTAGACCCAAACAGAAATAGTGCAAAAAGTATGAACGAGATGTAGTACCGATAGTCATCCAAACACCAGAGGCCCACATAAAAAACCTAAACATGAAAAGCACGTAATTAGAACAATGGCTATATTGATCCTCATAATAAATACAACATAATGCTTCATAAGAGTACAAAGCTAAAACACAAAAAATGGCTCCATGCAATGCTTTGTCATCAGCTTTTGAAATGTGGGTTGTAGATACTCAAATATAATTGAAGACAGTGAAAATTACCATATTGTTGAATCATTTGTGGAATGACTATAGCCGAATCCATTGAGAATAATATGAGAGATAATTCGAACCTGAAATCCTCTTGTGCTTTGACAAAAGTAACAGGGATTAACATCCAAACAAATTCAAAACTAGGAACATAAAGGAAAAATAATGAACCAAAACAACTGCAGTGACCGGATGCAAACAGATTTTCTAATGCAAAAGCCTGTTAGATAGACTAAGAGCAGATTCAAAAAGATACACATAGAAGGCTTTCCATATTTTGGCAGACAGAAGTGCAAATACATCATGAATGCCATAACCACCACAAAAAAAAAATTGGTTCATGGAGCATTCTTTCACAGCATACACTTCATTTAAAAAACTTAGGCACTAATATTAGCTATTATTTTTTGATTGATTATTAGCAAAAAAGGATAATAGAAAACTTTCTATCTAAATAAAGCATAGCAACATGGACAATGGTACTTATCATCAAAAGAAAAAAAATATAAAAATAAAAAACAAAACAAAGAAGAAGATGAAGAAGTAGGAATCCTAAGGCCTCATTCCTTTTTCAGTGATTTTCTTTTTTTTCACCCCGATGAAAAAATAATTATGAAGCAAAATTAATGCATTCTCCTAGAGAAGAATGAAGCATCTCCATCCAAAATAATGTCTACAAGCAATAAGAATAAAATAAAGCATCTTAAAGCCATGCAGTAGAAAAATATAAATGAAGTGTCACTAAATACGCTAAGCATCCCTAGGAGAAAACTAGGCATATTAAGCATCCCCGCTTTTAAAGATGCCCATAGGCACCAAGAAAAAAACAAAATGGAATATAAACAAACATATATAGAAAGATGATGACAGCTTATCACACTCCCAATCTAAAATCGCTAGCTAGGGTCGCAGTAACTACCGCATACTCAAAGAAAACTCTTTCCATAAATATGTAAGACATCTCATTATTATATCATAAAGGAAGGAGTGGAATAAATAATCAACTAAGTAGCAAGGAGTGGAATAAATAATCAACTAAGTAAATCCAAAATCTAAATAACTAAAATCCAAAATTTAATGCCACAAAATTCTACGATATTCACAAAACAAATATAACACATTCTAGTTGTTAAGCATATTTATTATCTAATTACTATACTAATACAACATGATTAATATTTTCTAATTAGTATTGGTACAACTTTCCTTATTAATCTCAACTCAAGCTTCTTGGAACAAGATTTTGAGATCCCATGACTTCTGGCAACACCATCAAGCATGGATACATGGATATTTGTTCTAACTTTGTTTCCAACTCTTGTAACACATACCCTCTGTGACATGTAATAATTAATTCTTTAGATGAGACAAACACTAGTTTGTACATAGTTTGAGATTAAATTTAGATGATCTTTCCGGTTGTCTTTATTCTCAGAACTGACAATAAACTGAATCAAATCGGAGATCATGTATACAGAAATGATAATGGAAGAAACGAATAAATATGACATAGAAGATGATAAGAAACAAGAAGGAAGAAGAGAGATGAGAAAAATGGTGTGCGCAGAGAAGAGAGATTAATTCAAATATCCTTCATTTAATAAGGTTGCTTCTAGCAAACATACAGTAACTAGAAGTAGAATGTCAACTATCACAAGCACCTACCCAATCGGCATCACAATATCCTTGAACAGCAAGATGGTCTTGATTCTGAAACAGCAAGTCTCTTCCAGGGAGTCACTAAAAAACATTTTGGTTTAGATTGAGATATAAAGCTCTCTAGTTTGATCTTTTTATTAAAAAAAAAAAGGTCAAAACAAAAGTCAAAGCAAAAACAATTGTGAAATTTTAGGTGTTGGTACGAAAAAATAGAAAAATGGTACGATAGCTCCCCATCAATAAACATTTCCTCTACACTGATGGATGCCGAGATTGGCACTAAAACCATCAATTATCTTGCGGTGGTATGCTAGAAGTGTTGAGAAATATTTGGTGCTAGACTACCAATACTGTTGCATTACTCGAGAGAAGGGGCTTCGGAGCATAACATAGCAAATAAAGAACATCTCGATATCTAACATCATTTTAATACAAACTCCAAGCTCAGTATAAACCAAGTTCGGTAGTTGAAATACTAGAATAAAAAAAAAAGGACGATGTTGCACATGAGCTTTACTATTTAGACAGTATTTACAGCATCATACCTAACAATTCATCTGTCCCATGTACTTTGTTTTTAAACCATTTGTTTTATCTCAGACATTCTGACACATACAACCATTATAACCACAAACGAGCCAAGAAGGGCTCTATCATCTCCCAAAAGCATTTCAAGAATGTTGCACATCGGAACAAGTCAGTACTTTTCTGTGGTGAAAATTTGAAGAACTCATTATACTGCACTAATGGCATTTCAGAGAAGATCAGCTCACAAGAAAAGCAAGAGAAACGGACATGATAACAATGCAACATTATATTATTATTGAATAAAAAGCCCACGGATGGGATTCAAATACAAATAGCAAATTTCTCATCTATCCTGTCTTTCGAACACTTACATCGTGCCAATAACATGGCCAACTTGTCATTATTTATAGATAAAGATGCAGCTACCTTCTGTTTATTTCTATCCTTTTCCTCTAGGGAGTAATCATCAACAAAGGTACTGCCTCTGAAATCTCCATCAGTTTTCCTACTGAGCATCAGTCTCTGAAGCACAACCATCTTCAAAGGGCGACCCCTGGGGGCGGACATGCAGGCATGTGAACTGATGAGGGTTGGTCTACCAATGATCTACAGCAGATTTCATAGAGTTCATCAAATGGCACGTCATTCAAAGTATAATGCAGTGGCTGTTGCTCTTCAGCGTCTATCTCATAGACGGAATCCAACACATAAGCAACTGAGGCCTCCCCAAATTCCAAATTCAGCAGTCGCCAATTGCAGATCCGCCTGAAAATTGTAACCCATCTTGGAATAATGTAATAACATGAACCACGTAGCTCAAGACCTGCACCCTTCTGTACCATTATACTGGCCTCCAAAACAGCTAGATCCCAACTCAACAATTTAGACGACTGTGTAAGATACTTGATCAAGCAATCTTCAAAAGCTAACTTCTGATTTGGAATCTTCAAACCCATATAGGAACCTTGGCTCAAAAAAGACAGGTCGTTGGAAAAATTTGGAAGCTTGCAACCCTTTATTGCTCTAGTGAGTGGCTCAGTTCTTGCAGGTGAGCTCCAACCAATGCTGGGTAAGAACATGTCTGCTATCATTCTCTCTCTGCTCGATTTCTCTAGCAGATCAACTTCAGGACAAGGCCAACAAATTGGATTCATGGATGCCGCAGTCAGAATTTCCTCCACCAATCGGTCCAGGGCTTTGTTAAAAGCTAAGATGCAATGGTCTGGACCCAATTCAGAGGCATTACAATTGTCAAGAACCCTCAGTGAAGATCTCACATAATTCGAGGCCAGTTCACCGGTCTTTGCCAGAAGTGGAGAAGGTTGTAGAGGCGAACAGTTTGCCAGCCACCGTAGACCCTCTCTCAATTTGTCATCATCAAAGAAACCAAAGTGCTCTCTATCAACCAGGAAAACAACTGAAAACAAGTTTACCCTTGTTTTGTCTGCATCATGAAGACCAAGTCTCTTAATTATTGTGGCTGAAGGATCAGCAGTCTCTTCTTTGCACTCATCACCAACTACTATCAAAAGAGGTAGGCTCGATCCAGAAGGTACAGACATTAAAAGGTTCTGAAGCCGAACCCTTTGAATTTCCCATGGAATGCTTTCTGATACCAGAAACATAATGCAGCTTGCACCAGCAAAAATATCATCATAAGCAAATGGCTCCTTATGGACAAACATTGCCTCCCTAATGACAGATAAACAGCAGGCTTCAGAAGAACTATTTCTGTTGACCCATTTCCTGGAAGAATTACTTCTGTTGACGCATTTCCTGGAAGAACTATTTCTGTTGATCCATTTCTTCCATATCGATAAGTGAGAAGATGAAACCATCAGTTCATCATTTTCTTTACCAGACCCCATGAGTTTTGAGAGCAACCATCTTGAAGCCAAAAGATTGGTTTGACCCATTGTGTCAGTTCCTTGGACACAGACAAGCAACTTCCAGCAAAGGCATCTGGCAACGGGATTTTTTGCACTTAAAATTGGTGCAACCAGTTCTGAGACATTCAGTGTTGACCATGATTTCTCATGTCTTGCATATCTCTCTCTCACAATGTAATCAATGTTGAGCTTGCTTCTGGCTTGTCTTGGTGGCTTCATTAAAAGATAAAGTAAAATAAGGAGCTAAATTTAACATAATATATAACTTCACAAATAATTTATGGAGATCAGAGACATATCAGGGAGATAACTTACTTTTTTAATTTGTTGTTCTGGTGGTCTCCGTGCTTCAATTTGTCCTTCTGGTGGTCTTACTTCTTCAATTTGTCGTTCTGGTGGTCTTACTTCTTCAATTTTTTGTTCTGGCGATCTTATTTTTTCAATTTGTCGTTCTGGTGGCCTCGCAGCTTCAATTTGTCCTTCTGGTGTTCTTACTTCTTCAATTTGTCGTTCTGGTGGTCTTACTTCTTCAATTTTTTGTTCTGGTGGTCTCACTGCTTCAATTTGTTGTTCTGGTGGTCCTAAGGAGAGTGAACTCAATGAACTTGCAAGGAACTCAATTTGTTCCCTGTTTTTCCTCCACAAGGATGTTATCTGCTTCCATTTTCTGGTAGTAAATGATGTAAAGCATAACTGTCAACTCCTGTTTTTAAAAACTGAATCACGTTAAAAAAAAAAAACACTAATAAGAAGAAGAAGAAAAACAAACCTTACAATCAACTTCAGCTTTTCACTGGCAACTTCATTCTTGGGACACAAAATTATTTTTGATGCTTCATTTTCTAGGCTTTTGCCTACTTCTGTCTGAGGGGCTGTATTCTCGACTATGAGCTTGGAGTTTGAGAATCCAGGTGCTCCAGCTTGAACTATAGTTGTCTCCGTTTGAGGCAAGATTTCCTGACCCATGGAGGTTTGTCCATTTAATTCAGTTATTTGTTCATCCTCATCATTTTGTACAGAATCATCTTCAGCTTGTGTGACAGCCTCAGAATAAACATCATCAATAATCCTCTTGGACTTCTTGAGGTGCACAAGTTTCGCACACTTGGTTGGAAAATCTACGTCACCATTAAGAAATGGACCTTCCTTCACCATATACATCTCTTCATATTTTTTCGAAACAAACCCATGATATTCCAGAATACCTTCAACATCCTCCTCCTGAACAGGGTAAAGAAATGTTTAGAGAATTAAGTTCTGCGGAAATGAAATTGATGATTGACCAGCAGCTAAATGGCAAATTTTACCTCCATGCCTAGCCAGTCCACAACATGTGCAATGGGAATTCCATGGTTTTTCTGAAGACCTCCGTGCAAAGCAGCAAGTGCCTTTGTTCTTATCTGGAGAAAAAAGTGTTGTTTAACTAAATGTATTCATAAAACATCATTAACGGTTCTATAAAAGATGCAGTAAGGCTAAATCATGGCTAGTAATGCTAATCCTCTCCTGAGGACATAAAGCATATAATAAATAAATAAATAAATAAATAATGCAAGAACCATGATCGAGGTAATGGCTGGTTGAACTAAAACCATCATCAGATAACCACTGTAATCAGATTAAGGCTGTAAACATGTTGGGTGTGGATGAGCACATCCAATTTGAGTTGTCTTACACTTGCGTGCACGAGACACACACACACACACACAGAGCTTGCAGATTTCATGGTGAGATTAGCTCCTTATTGCTTTTGAGCTCAGCATTTTTTTTTCAATATGTACCTATGAAAAATATCACAGACACTAATTCAATTCAAAAACAATATCTTCTTTTAAAACTACTTAGGTCCTTTATGAAAATGGATGCAAAAAGAATCAAAAATTAACTATAACCCTCAAAACTCAATCAAAACCATATCTAAGGCATGCATATCCCTCATGTCCTTTTCTCTTAAGCTCAATTGGCTGCATAATAGGAACATAAAATTCCTTGCACGTCAATTTTGATCATGACATCATCAGCTTCAATTGGCCTCGACACAGACTTCAAAATGAGAAAAATCGACATGTTTGCCTTGCCATTATGATTTATCTATTGATCATGCAGCCAATGCAATCTTAGAAGAATCTCTTCCACCAAAGTGATCCTGCACCTAATGGGATCCCAGCAACTTCATCTTTGCTACTTCTTTGTACCAAGGACCATATTCCATCAACACAAGGATCAATCCATTCCCACAGATTCCTTTCATGCTCCTTGCTAGTAAAAGATATAGTTATTAGAAAAACTTGAAAATAATGCATTGAAAGAATCTATTACAAGAGTAGAGATAACAGAATTGAAGTAAATTTCAGGTTCATTGATGCATCATTCATTTTCAATGGGATATCGAGGAAATCCAAGCATGATATCCAGACAGAATCAGTGCACGTACTTGTATCACAATCATATGAATTGCATGCGAAAGGAATGTAGATTGTGTGGAAAAATAGTTACCTTGGCAAAGTGAGCATGCATCAAGCAGGCCTGCAGGTAAGTTGCTTTTCTTGCAAGGCGAAAGAAGGCGATATAATTACCTATTCTACATGCTCTGGAATGACAAAACCAATGGGTTATGTTACATTTCATTGTTGTTATAGTAAAAATAACTGACCATCAATACACACAAATACCTTGCTACTTCTCGAGCAAATAAAATTTCTGGAGTGCATCTAATCTCTGGAGTCATCTTAGCAAGGTCAAGTGAGAGCTCTGCAGGTCCCACCTAAAACAGAGAGAGGGGAAAAGATCAGCTAAAAATTGTATATGGTTTTAAGCCACAGCCAAGATGAAAGACAGCTTACTTTGTATCCTGGATGCTTATCCAACTTGAGAAGTGCGTAATAACCACGAAACTCCTTTTCTGTTGGAACATTGATTCCCTTCTTCCTCTGGTCATCATACATTTGAAACAACTCAACTGATGTCTTGCTCATTTGTTCGATGTTCAAGTGTGCATCAAATCCTTCTGAAAAGCCCTCGCCTTTCTTGTATTCACAAAACTCATGCATAGCAATGATGTGGAGTCTTATCTGGTGTCAGAAAAGGAACAGCAACTGCTCAATTTCTATTGCATAATGGCAGCAATATGCGGAAAAAAAAAAAAAGAGTAAATAAAACTAGAACTAAATGATACCATCTGCTCAAGCATGATGATAGCCTGTTGGTTGAAAATATGTTGCATTCTGAGGTCCATCCTTATCGCCCGCATTCTATCCCACAAAAAGTTGTACATACTCAAAAAGTTGTCATTGTATGGTTGATCCAGCAAACTCAGAAGATGATCAACCGTCTTCTGCAAGACTGGCATAGGCCTTATCAAGTCAGCTTCTCGCTCAGCTGTCCTATGATACTGCATGAATCAGATAAGAAATTCAATCATGCTTCCTGTTATAGGTGATGAAAGGTAATTTTAGAACAAATTCTATCAGGTGGACATGAGATGGAGATTACTCATCAACTACCTTTTTGACAGCAAGAAATTTGGTAGTTTGGTTTCTTTTTCCATTCAGGCGCTCATACCTATCCAGATCTCCTTTGGTTTCACGCTCCTTCCGTTCAGATTCTGAATCATAATATCAATCCAGCTTATTACTCTAAAATGGTTTTCAGTGCTTTTCAAGATTTGGCAAAAAAGGACAAGCAGTGACCATCTAATAACTATTACCATAAATAAATACACAAGATTATGATATCAAAATCCTTGGAACATACCTGGACACATATCTGGACAAAGCCCAACCACAACTTGAGATGATTCTGGGCCTTCAGTATCAAACAAATTGTCACCGCTAGATAAATCACGTGCTAATTCAGTATGCTCATCTGCATTGCATTTGTCTAAAGAAGCTTGGTTCTCCTTATTTCCCGAAGGTTCGTGCTTAACAAGATCATGCAGGTTCGGAATTGGTTGGCTTAGTTCAACATTGAAGTGGGCCAACCGCTTTGCCTTCGGTTGCATTTCCCTGCATTGAAATTTACTTCAGAACTTGCTGAACTCATGAGATATATACCACAGTCATTTTCCAGAAGAAAGCCAAGGTAAGCAAAATGGTAGAGAATACCTTTCAGAATCAGATTGTATAGAAGATGTTGCCAAACCATCAACAGAAGGTACAGGAGATCTTGCCCTTTTGGTTCCATTACGAAAAGAAGGCCTCGGTGGAGATGAAGTTCCACTATCATGTGCGTCAGAATAAGACACAATCTGGTGATTGCTCTGTTGAGGTGGGAACTTATCATAATTTACTCGAGATTTCCTTCGACGGCCCAATCTAGGAGTGGATATATCAGGCCTGAAAAACAATTGCCACAGATATGATCCATCAAGTAGATAAAAAATATAAAAATAAGGAAATAGCAGAAACAATGATGATTTCTTACTACCAGGAATACAAGGAATATAATGTTTCATAAAGCACACCAAAATGCAGCAAGGTTTCAAAACGGACCCATATATCTGTCTTCGGGCTATTAATTATTAGCTAATATACAATGAATGGGGTTATTATAAGCTATGCAATGATATATTATCTCAATTGAATTGCTGCTAAGACCATTTGAAGAAGAGCAAAGAATTAAAAAATCATTCACCTTTGCACTTCTTCATGAGAAAAATCAGACTTCCGGACAGAGCGATTGCTTTCAAAAGCCGAAGGGCGTAACCTTATCCTTTTGAAAGTTTGAGCATTCCCATTTTCAAAGTGCATGTTTGCATGAGTTTGCAATCTATCAACAGGAATCAAGAAGAGAGATCAAGCACCTCAACACAATTAAGACAATTAAACATTTCAAATATGAATAAAGAGCTACGACAAAGCTGAAAAATGTAGCAAATGACACTCTTAAGTAACACGGAGTGCCTTGATGCAGGTGCACATGCCATAAAGGAAACTTAGAAATGATGAATGGTTAGGATTAGGATCGTCTTGTAAATTGTAAAGAGATCAAATTGAATATAATCACAAGATTCTTTTCAATTTCTTTGAAACAATAAAAATAAGGTTCAAACAATATGAGATAAGAAGCATAACTAATTTTGATTAAACAAATAATGAGCAAGTGCACTTTTTGACAACCATAAGGTCATAAATATCTATTGGATGATGACCAGCCGGCAACATGCAGCGGTGGACGGTCGGGGGTGATGACCAGCCGGCAAGAAATATATGGGAAAAAGGCTCAGAAAAGCAGGGGAACCGGGCCTTTTTCCTCTTTGCCCGTTGGCCGGTGACCGGCGGGCATGACCTCACCGTGGAGGTTCTTAGGAGGCTGGGGGACTCGGCTCAGGGTTTGGTGTCCAAAGACAGTGGCGCAGGTGGCCAGAGAAACGGGAAAGAGCGCCGGAAAACAGGGGATGTGGAATAGAGCCCCTTCTCGGTGGTTTTCCGGCCAATTTCTTGGCCGGCGCAGGAGGCGCCGATTTCTTGGCCAGCGACAATCCTAATCACAAGGGAAGAAGAGGGATGGATCGGCTCAGGGTTTGGTGTCCAAAGACGGTGGCGCGGGTGGCCAGAAAATGGGAAAGAACCCAGGAAAACAGGGGATGTGGAATGGAGGCCTGTCTCTGGTTTCCAGTCAACTTCTGGACCGGCCAATTTCTGGGCCATCGGCCGTTCCCCGTCGCCGATTTCTTGGCCGGCGGCAATCCTAATGACAAGGGAAGAAGAGGGATGGATTGGCTCAGGGTTTTGTGTCCAAAGACGGTGGCGCAGGTGGCCGGAAAAAGGAGAAAGAACGCCTGAAAACAGGGGATGTAGAATAGAGCCCCTTCCCGGTGGTTTTCCGGCCAATTTCTTGGCCGGCGCAGGAGGCGCCGATTTCTTGGCCAGCGACAATCCTAATCACAAGGGAAGAAGAGGGATGGATCGGCTCAGGGTTTGGTGTCCAAAGACGGTGGCGCAGGTGGCCAGAAAATGGGAAAGAACCCAGGAAAACAGGGGATGTGGAATGGAGGCCTGTCTCTGGTTTCCAGTCAACTTCTGGACCGGCCAATTTCTGGGCCATTGGCCGTTCCCCGTCGCCGATTTCTTGGCCGGCGACAATCCTAATGACAAGGGAAGAAGAGGGATGGATTGGCTCAGGGTTTTGTGTCCAAAGACGGTGGCGCAGGTGGCCAGAAAAAGGAGAAAGAACGCCTGAAAACAGGGGATGTAGAATAGAGCCCCTTCTCGGTGGTTCTTGGCCGTTGCCCGTTCACCGGCGCCAATTTCTTGGCCGATTTCATGGTCGGCGACCATCCTAATCACAAGGGAAGCTGAGGAAGAGGGGGATTGGGGCTCTTACCGGCTCCGGCGACTGCTGCGGGCTTGATTTCCGGCGGGCATAGTGCTAGAGATCATTGAACTCGAAGGCAGAAAAGAGGGAGCAAGAAGAGAAAAAGAATAGCGACGAAGGATATTCGACAGAACGGGGACTTATTTATAGAGGGACCTGCGGTCCGGTGACCGGAATCCGACTTTGCCGGTGACCGTACTCCGTCGGAGAGGAGGACGCAACGGTAGTCTTCCGCTGCTCTGTGTTGTGGTCTAGATGGGCTGGGCCACGGCTGGGCCTGGCCTGTCAAGTGGATTGGGCCATCACAATGAATACCATGCCCAAAAAATAAAAAAATATTATATTGAATTAATTAATATAATTTTATCACATCAGATAAGTCCATATAATATCTTAATTAATATAGTTTTTTGTGAACTAAGATGTAAGCAAGGTGATGACTAATGGCCTGTGGTCATTCAAAACTATTTGCATGACGAGGCAAAATAGATATCCTGATAACTGTTACCATTTCATAAATAGCTTCATGTTTTTTCTGAGGTAGGTTGCCATGATGTTCAGGAGAAAGTGGAACTTTCTTCGGAAAAAAAAAAAAATCTGATCCACATGTTTAACACTGTATTGAGTCATAACTAGCATCAATTTTTCTTCCAAGATTGCACACAAGGCTTGTTGCTTAATATAAACCAGCTTGTGGGGTAGTGATAACTATTTTTCTGTACGGTACTTGCAGCATCCACGCTGGTGCATCCACACCGGGGCAAGGGGCCAGCAGGCCGCTGGGTCGCGCGTCCCGCGCGGGCCTGGGCCTGGATCGTGCATCTCGCACGGGCCTGGGCCTAGGTCACGCGTCCCGCGTAGGCCTGGGTCGCGCGTCCCGCACGGGCCTGGGTCCCACATCCCACGCGGGCCTGATACGCGCGTTCCGCGCGCCGCCGCCTGCGGCCGCGCCGCTGCCGCCCGCCACGGATCGCCGGCGGTCCTCCACCACCTCGATTCTCGTGCCGACTTCAAAAGCTCGTATCTCCTCCATCCGAGCTCCGATTTAGGTGATCTTAGTCTCGTTGGACTCCGTTTTTCGCCGCGAACCTCGCTGTGGGCTCAATGTGGACTGAATCTCGAGGCGTCAAATCCTAACAATTTATCTCTGCAGTAAATTGCAGAACCATCTTGGCATCCATCAATTAACTTTTTCCAAAGCAGTCCAATTAATGATTGAAAGTGTAATCCAATGGATTAGGTCTGACCTTATTTCTGAAAATCTGCAATTTGCTGTTACCATAACTACTAAATTGGCAAACATGTCCCCTGTGTAACCCTATCACTACTGAATATTAACTTGATACGGTATGATAGATGGTTCAATAACTCCTAAAGAGGAAAATCCCAACATCTTAATGCCATCCAAATTCAGGATGCTTCCTTGGCAATACCCTGTGGTAGAAAAATTAGTTATGTAACCAGATTATATTGTTTGCATATAATGTCAAAATCAGCAATAACTGAAGTAGGGAAAAGATGTCGCCAAGGAGAAAGAGGACATCACCCACAACTCTTATGAAATCTTGAATGGCCACTATTGGGATATACCGACTGACCTCTGTATGCCGACTTACCTTCGGATCGGTCCGATCGATATCCGACTCTACCCACCGGACCGACGGACGACTCCAACAATGACTCCGACAATGACTGCCGACAATGACTGCCGGCAGTATCCGACCGAATAATGATGTGGTTACGTGCCAAGAGTGACGGACCTTCCCCCCTCCGTCGTATATGAGGTATTGTCCGCTCTGAGACGGCATGTGCCCGCTACAGAGAACCACAATCACCGTCCCTCATGGTTTTGCCCCGCAAAAGGCACCTCACGTGGGTAAGAGGGAGTCCGTACTTTTAAGCAGTAGACACTCTTGACTGCAACCGATATGAAACTTTCGAGGCTCAGCCTCCCGATGCCCAACCCACAACACAGCCCCCCCAGTCAAGAGGGTCAACTGCATGTGAGCCGGGGACGGGTTTCCTTTCTGGCACGCCATGATGTGGTTACGTGCCAAGAGTGACGGACCTTCCCCCCTCCGTCGCACGTGAGGTATTGTCCGCTCTGAGACGGCGTGTGCCCGCTACAGGGAACCACAATCGCCGCCCCTCACGGTTTTGCCCCGCAAAAGGTGCCTCACATGGGTAAGAGGGAATCCGCACTTTTAAGCAGTAGACACTCTTGACTGCAACCGATATGGGACTTTCGAGGCTCAACCTCCCGATATCCGACCCACAACACCCACATCACCGACTCCCCAGTTGTCTGCACCATTAATGGCAGGACCATACCGCATTCTACTATAAAATGGGGTAAGGCAATAGTTTTGGTAAGCTCTCTGAAGTGCCTTTAAGTTCTTGAGCTCTCAATCTCTCTCTCTCTCCTCCGTTGAGCCCCTGATTTTTCACTGTTGCCTAGTCTCCTCTCTGACTTGACCATTGGAGGGTCCCTGCCGGAGGCATCTCCGGTCAGTGAGGACTTCTCTTGCAGGTGCGCGTTTCCGACGATCGGACGACGGAGGGATTGGCCGTAACAGATTTGGCACGCCAGGTAGGAGCTCGACAGAGGTAAGACAGCGAGCTCCATAAAGCTTGAAAAACCTCTCGAGATGACGAAAATTAGGACTCAGCGATCGAGAGCTATCGGATCGGCGAGACGCTCTTTCTGTCGGGAAGAGGCCCCTCCTTTGCCCTTTGTAGCGGAACCCAGCTCTCCGCATCCGGTGGTGACCACGGAGGCGCAGATCACGGTGATCATGCGTCAAATGACCGTTCTGACGGACGCGGTCAAAAATCTTCAACAACAACCGACTCAATTGCTGCAACCACCGGCGGAACAACCGACGGTGCATCCTATGCCATCCAGAAGCAGCCGCCGACGCTCGCGTCTTCTGTCTCCTCCTCAAGAGCAGCCGTCTCAGCACTCCCATCGAGAAGGAGTGAGGCGGCCACAGCATGACATCCACCGGTCTCGGCATTCCTCTCCTTCCCAGCTGGAGCGGACGAGGAAGGAGAAGCGACCGCAGACACCGTCCGCCTCACTCTTAAATTCGTCGGGAGGTTCGACCCCTGGAGTTTCTCAACACCGACGGTTGGACGACTACGAACGTAAGTTCGAAAAAATCGACCGTCGGCTTATCCAGCTCCAGGCGGATGGTCAGAAGTCTTCAAACGATATCGACTTTCGGACCACCCAACCTCTCTCTCGATTTATCCTCGACGAACCGATCCCTAGTCGGTTCAAGATGCCTCATGTGGAGCCTTACGATGGCTCCACCGACCTAGTTGACCATCTGGAGAGCTACAAGGCTCTCATGACAATTCAAGGGGCAACCGATGCCCTCCTCTGCATCGGCTTCCCTGCCACACTTCGTAAAGCTCCAGGGCCCGGTACTCCGGCCTCCGCTCAGGATGTATCCACTCCTTTGGGCAGCTCGAGCATTCTATCGTGGTCCATTTCAGCACCAGTCGGAAACCGTCACGAACCTCGGACAATCTTTTCTCCCTCAAGCAGAGAGAAAATAAGACACTCCGACACTTTGTGGCCCGATTCAACACGGCCATACTCGAGGTCCGAAACCTCAACGAAGACATAACTATCTCGAGCATAAAGAGGGGGCTAAGAAGATCTCGGTTCACATATTCCTTGGACAAGACCCTCCCCCGGACGTATGCCAAATTGCTGGAGCGCGCGTACAAATACATGCACGCGGACGAAGGAGCTTCCGACCGGCGCTTGATCGAGGGCACGGGCCAGAAGGAGAAGTAGAAGAAAAATCAGGCTCCTGCTGAACCCAGCAGACCCCCGACTGATAAACAGATCTCGCCCCGATGATGGAGTCCGAGATCGTCCCGACGGTGAAGTCCGAGACCGACGCATCGTAGGTATGACTCCTACACCCCTCTTTGCTCCTCATGCGTAGATCCTGATGGAGATCGAAGGAGCGGAATATCTGCGACGGTCACCACCTCTGAAGGCAAAAGGCCTCGACCGAAAAAAATACTGTCGATTCCATCGGGGCCACAATCACAACATCGAGTGATGCATCCAACTCATGGATGAAATAGAGGCCCTCATACAATGAGGGTATCTTGAAAAGTATCGAAGGGACCCGTTGACTCGATCCCTTCCTGACCGACGACCCCAACCGACTGAAGATGCAGCGAACAATCAGCCTACTGCTGGAGTCACCAACATGATCTCCAAACGACTGGACCGAGGAATGACTGCTGAAGGGAAGTCGACGAAGAGGCGATCGTCAAAGTACGAGCCTCAACGCCCCGACTTGGGCCCAACATCTCGTTGGAAATCTACGTCTCAATCTTTGAATCTACGACTCGATCGCCGAATCTACGACTCGATCGCCAAATCTACGGCTCGATCGCCAATTCTACGGCTCGATCGCCAATTCTACATCTCGATCGCCGAATCTACATCTCGATCGCCGAATCTATGTCTCGATCGTCGAATCTACGTCTCGATCGCCGAACTATGGCTCGATCGTCGAATCTACGTCTCGATCACCGAATCTACGTCTCGATCACCGAATCTACGTGTCGATCGTCGAATCTATGGCTCGATCACCGAATCTACATCTCGATTGCCGAATCTACGTCTCTGTCGTCGAATCTACGGCTCGATCGCCGAATCTATGGCTCGATCACTGAATCTATGGCTCGATTGCCGAATCTATGGCTCGATCGCCAAATCTACATCTCGATTGCCGAATCTACGTCTTGATCACCGACGACACAACGGACTCTTACGAGAACCATTCTGTCTACACTAATGGAAGGTCAGCGCTGGCAATGAAACCCCTCTAAGTTGAAGCTGCCCTCCTTCCGTAGTCGACTCTCAATCAACGCGGCTGGCTAACTTGCCGACTTAGCTTTCACTAAGAAGGATAAAACGCCAAGATGACCATAGTCGCATTTGCGACATACCGACTTGGTCACAACTGGTCGAAGGATATTCGGCTTGCCACCGTTTATCATACATCGCGACGTATCCGCCCGACCAAGGGTCGGGCAACGGATATTCGACTTGCGATGTACCGACTTGATCACGATCGATCGAAGGATATTTGGCTTACCACCATTTATCATACGTCCCGACGTGCACGTCCGACCAAGAGCCGGACAACGGATATTCAACTTATCATCGTTATCCTATCCAAATACATCAGACACTACTCGACTATCAGACTCTACAGAATGATCATGTCGATATACTACATCCGACCAAGGATCGGACAACAGATATTCGACTTGTCATCATTATCCTGTCCGAATACGTCGGACACTATTCAACTATCAGACTTTACAGAATGATCGTGTCGACATGCTACGTCCGACCAAGGGCCGGACAATGGATATTCGACTTGTCATCGTTATCCTGTTCGAATACGTCGGACACTATTCGACTATCAGATTCTACGAAAAGATGATCGTATCGATAAGCTACGTTCGGGAATTGGCTGACACCTGACCCGACGTGCATGCCCGACCAAGGTCTGGGTGACGGACGCTCGACCTACGATCGGAACGACTCTCGACCATCGGATCCTATGCTATTTATATGACAGTCGGGATGCCGACCTACGATCGGGGCTTGCACTGCCCTTAGCACGGCGCACGCCACTGACTACTTTGATCGGCTACGTTGGATCCTACCGAACGTCCTAGCGAGGTATGTCGGAGCTACGACCTATACTCTCAGGGATGGCTCGACGAGACATACACTTTGAACTGCATGCAGGAAAAAGTTTGAAAAGTCTTTGATTTCATTTAGTTGAAGTGACTCACAAAATTGGACCGAAACCCGATTACAAAAATTAGACCGAAGCCCGATTACAAATATCAAAGATGACACAAAAACAAAAGAATACAAAAATAACAGAGCAGACACTCCGACTATTCGTCGGAGTCGACTTCCTGCACCGGAGATAGTTCGGGAGCAACCGATGTACCCGCTCGGGTCGGAGTGGGACCAGAGGTTGGAGCCACCTCACCTTCGACAGCTCGTCCCACCGGCCTAGGGTCGGCCTCCTCCACAGCCATCGGATCCTCCGACATTGGGTTGGCATCTCCCTCTGTGGCTTGGTCCTCCGACCCCGAAGGGACGACGCTGCTCAGGTCGAGCTCCGGGTGCAGACTCTGAATCACATCTCGGGCATCCTCGTACCCCACCCGATAGGAGGCGAAGCCGCTCTCGAGAAGCTCCTCCCGGTACTCATCCGAGCCACGGAAGTCCTCCACCGCCCAGCTCAGCACCTCTTTGGCCGACTCCGCCTCCGCCTTCGCTATGTCAGCGTCGGCTTGGGCGGAGGACAAGTTCTCCTCGGCCTTAGCCAGGTTCTCTAGGCTAACCCAAAGTTGCTCGTGCTCGGCCTCGAGCTCTCTGATACAGCCATCCCACTCACGCCGCAGCCGGTGAACAGAACGGGTCTTGCGCTGGACCTGCTCGCGGGCTGACTGAAGCTCGACCTCCGAGGTGGCTAGGCCGTTGGTGAGTCGGGAGATCTCCTCCTCGAGCCTGGCCTCGCGGTCGACCGACAGCTTCAGCTGGTCCACCAGCGTCGCCTTCTCGGCTTCGACGGTTTCGGCCCTATTCTTCCAGGCCGTCCGAACGTCGCCGAACCTCCGGTACCCGGCCTCCAGCTTGGACATGTTGTGGATCAGCTGCAAGTAGAAGGCCAATCGTCAGAAAAATGAAATGATAAAAATGATAATGAAGAAGAAAGAAAAGAAGAAGAAGAGCTCACCTGGATCATGGTCGGATAAAAGGAAGAGAGCATCTAGGTCACTGGCCGACTCCTCAAGAGCTCCCGATCGGTCGGGAGAATGGTTGCCTGACACAACCTCCTGGCCAAGTCATGGTTGGCCAGGACCGATGCTCCCTCAAAAACCCGAATGTCGGACGAAGCGACGCAGCCCGCTGACCTTGAGTCGTCCGCCGGCGCCATCGGTGTAGCGAAAATTCAGTACAGAGACAAAATGGTAATTTTAAAACTTTTTCAAAATTACTATTTTACAGCAGAATTATTAATTAATCTCATTAATTAATACTAATTAATCCTACACTATGATTTAAATATGATACAACAGCATGCATTTAAATTTGAAATTCAAATTTGAAACAGTAAACTTTTTACTGTACTGTGTTCAGAACACATCACCTTTTGCGGGTAGTCGATCACCGCAATCTGATCACCATCAGGGAGCTCTGATCGTCACGTCACAGCCACACTAGTGTCTGACCTCTGCGGATCATCCACACGAAGCTCCCATCTGATCGGCTCCTCACGAATGCTAATTCGTGATTTCATCCTTTTGATGGCTGATGTTGATCAAACTCCTTCGATCGATGTGTGCCGACTCCTCAGATGCTCTGGATCATCTGCATGATTGGTTGAGAGGCTGATGTATCTCTCCCTAAAATTTGGTGGACTCACGACACTCGTGGCACACCAATCTCACTTCCCGAACCCTAGGTAGAAACCCTAGGGTACACACCAAAAACCCTATGCCCAATTTTTTTTTTCTTTCTTTTTCTCTCGGAAGGTTTTGGACCTTCACCTCACGCACAAGGCTTCCTCACACCCCACTTTCTTTCTTAGAATTTTTCTACGCACGCCCCAGCTCCCTATCTCTTTTAAAACAGTTCAAAACGTGTCTTATCCGCGTGAGAGGATAAAGACAAGTGGTTACACATTTGAATTCAAATCAAATTTGAATTCAAACTAAAATCAACTTATCCCTATCCACTTGGGCTTGAGAAGAGAAGGTGTGAGTCTGCTTTGTGCGTGGAAAGGTTTCACAAGAAACTCTTTCTCGTGTGAGATGTGGGGCGCTAAAGTGGATAATGTCATGTATGCGCAAGAGATAAGTTATCCATTCAGATTCAAACACGCTTTGAATTTGAATGGCTAACTAATCATCTTTATCCAAATATTGGTGCACAAGAGTGGGCGTGAGAAGGGCTTTGCATGAGAAAAAATTCACGAGAAGTTTATTCTCGTGAATTCAAATGGGCGCAGAGATTTAAGGTGGTGTAGGGATTCAAATTTAAATGGTGGTTTGATCTTAATTGAACCAACCTAATCAAAATAGGTTAAGCACAATTAGACTAAATTAAACCAACTTAATTAGACTTAATTAGGCTCAATAAAATTTTAATCAAATCAGAAATTGACTAAGCCCAACCCCTGATCAAATCAGGGATCAAACCATCTCGACGATTAGGTCAACTCTTAACCTAATCGGGTCAAACCCAACTGAATCCAATTCAATTGGACTTGATCTAAAAATAATTACTCAATCAAATTGAGTTAATTAGCGATCAAATCACTAATAAAATTTCTCATAATTATTGAGTCCAAATCCGATGGGCAATCGGATATCAAAGTCCATCAATATGAAACCTTGATCGAAGAGTTCAAATTTCAAATTCAAAATTTGAAATTCAAAATTTTGACCCCGGTACCCAAAATGTGTGGAACTCATGATCAGAGAATCTTAATTCTCAATCATAGAGTCCCAAACACATAAGACTCATAATCAGTCATCAGATCAGAAATAAACCTCTAATGTGTGTGACCCCGCAGGTTCGAACCTAAGCCGGTAGCACAGGAACCAATTCCTGTACTAATCGAAGTGACCATCTAGCAATAATACCCGATGTTCGGATAAGTCGAATAGTTACAATCGCAACACTCAGAACCTACGTGAATATGGTTACTGTATAATTCATCCCTTTTGACCCCTGTGTTTAGGATGACTCAGGGTTAAACTGTCAACCCTGATTAGATCATCCGAGTCGTGTTCAACTCAAACAGTCCTGTGACTCCTCACTAGGACTACCCTGACCAAGGTTTTGCTAAATTGAAACACGACTGTACACAGCTCCTGAACTGGAGTGGTCAATCCCATCTTGACACACGTACCGACAAGTCAAGTACTTGACTACACCCAGCAGCCTTCCGTCGCTGAATTAGAAATTCAGGTAGTCTAGTGCCTAAGTGCAGTGAGTTGCCTGCAAGTCACCGTGGCGGTCTCAGGTCGGAGGGACAGTTATACACATATCCCATTGGAGCAAATCTTGACAGCAGAAATATCTCCAGAGTTGGTCACGTTCAGTGCAGATGTACCATTACATCTCACCTGTATGCCATACCAGTGTCTCCACACTCCTTGGTTATGAGGACAACCAACCTATATGGCACACAACGATCTATGCTCGATAAACGTGTCGTCCTTGGTAACAACGTATCATTTGGTCACGAACAGGTTTAAGGACTAAGCGACAAATCCTCCTTTGTCGAGTCTAAATAGTCCTAAGGACTTCACCACAACACAGGAGTTTATTAGAAGATGAAATATTTGTGATGAAAAAATACCAAAATAATTTTTATTTATATATAATTCATGTACTAATACAAAAGGAGTACAACCGTCAACAGACTGACGATTGGCTTTGGGACACTATTCCTAACAATCGGAGCCTTCCCCCGATCGATCGCCCAGGCCCGAAGATCGAAGAAAGATGGGAAGCTTGAACTCGACTGAGTTCCTCTCGAAGGCACGACGGGAGCCGCCGCAAGTCATTCAGGCTCACGTGCTTCGGCCCGAACCTCTTCCATAGGCAGGGGAGCCGACACTCCTTTGGCTGCCCCCTCCGCCACCCCTTCCTCGGTCGGCACCTCGGGTGGCACCGCCGGTGCCGACAGGGCGATGACCGGCTCAAAGCCCGATGCCCGTTCGGTGTTGGGCTGTGCTGCCACCGTCGCAATATCGGTCGGGGATGATGTCTGAGGCCTCTTAGGGGGTCGTGAAGGTCTGACCCCAGGCGCCGGTCTCTTCCTCGCCTCATGCTGCCGAATGTCGACATATGTCAGTCTCACTCTCGGCGGCATGCCTGTAATTTCGACAAAAGATTAGTGCAAATCCAAAGACGGATGAGAAAATCAAAAGACGACCGACAGACCGAACAGTACCTAAACGGGGAACCGAACTCAGGCCGGCATCGTACAGAGCTTTCTCGGTGACGAGCTCTCTCTGCTTCGGCACCGACACATCCTTCAGTCGGTGAAAGTCCTCTCGGTCTCCAGCCTCCACCCGACTGTTTTCGTTCGGCTGAGTCTGAGGGTCGCCCCAGTGAGAAGGGAACCCCCAAGGTAGCGAAGAGGAAGCAAAGAAAAATTAGTTCTTCCACTCGTGGATCGATGATGGAAGATCGGTAATGAACGAAAGATCCTTTCGGGGATTGAAAAACCACCTCCCTCGGGCTTTCGGATGGGGTCGGAGGACGAAGAATGCCCGGAAGAGAGAGATATGGGAAAAGGTCGGCAAAAGCCGACACAACAAGGTAAAGCTGATTATTAACCAGACTGAGTTCGACGCCAGTTGCGCCGGGCAAAGCCCGTAATAATCCAAGATGTTCCGGACAAACTCTGAAATCGAAAAGCGAAGACCTGTCCGAAGGTCCTCGACATAAAAGGCCACCTGGCTCAAAGGCGGGTTGTTAACCCGACCCTCAGCCCCAGGGGCGAAGAGTTTGAACTGCTCCGGGATACCGTACTGCTCCCTGAGCCGTTCAATGCTCGGTCTCGAAAGTGAAGAAGCCTCCACCTCTGGGGTCGATCGGGAATCGTCGGTCGGGTTCCCCGACTGACTTCCTCGAGGAGAGGTTCTAGCCATAACGCTAGCCCCAAAAAGGAGAACAAAAAGAAAAATACCAAAGGAGAAAGGTTGCAAGGAGACAAAAATGGAAAAAACTTCGAGAAGAGCTTTCAAAGGAAGAGGACGGAAATAACTACCTAGAACTGGGGGACAACTCGACAGAGCCTCAGCGCCAGAAACAGGACAGCAAAAAGTGAAGTTTTGGATGTGAGTGGCCGCATATATATAAGGCCCTTCGACGGTCAAGATGAAAGTGCGCCGAACGAGGGTTTTTCGGATGTCGACACGTGGCAGCGCCTGCGCCCTTTCTCGGTTCGACGCACCTGCCCCCAGATCGAGCCACGTCGCCTCCATCCGCATGAGCGGTTCCAGCCCAATAGCCCCCTGACACGTGGTGGAAAAAACTGCATCTCGAAATTGATTAACCGACGGCAGTTTGCGTTCCCAATGAGATGGCGGTTTGCGTTCCCAATGAGACGACGATTTATGTTTTCGATGAGACGTCTGACACCGGATCATTCATTGGTACGGTCGCTAGAGTCGGAGTATGACGTGATGGAAAACCACTCCTTTCGTCCGAAGCCGATGCCCACGTGGAAACGTGGGCCGACATGACGTCAGACTCAGGAGTGGGGGGGCAACTGTTGGGATATACCGACTGACCCCTGTACGCTGACTTACCCTCGGACCGATCCAATCGATGCCCGACTCTACCCACCGGACTGACAGACGACTCCAACAACGACTCCGACAATGACTGCTGACAATGGTTGCCGGCAGTATCCGATCGAAGGTATGCCAGCCAAACAGACCGATACTGCTTTCAACCGGTCAAACGGTCGAACCCACATTACCGACTCACTGTCGGGGGTGGCAGCCGACATCTGACTTCCATAAGGCACCAGATCAGCCGATGGTGTCTCCGAGTCACCACCCGACGTCCCGACAGTCGAATACCGACATATAGTCGGCCAATCCGTCCAAACGCCGTACAACCACTATGGGCTGTTGCCCCATCAGGAACATGCGGTATGGCCGCCCTGGGGCATTGTCCTGCCAAGGACATGGATTAATTTCAATGACTTGACAACCCACGGTGATTTGACAGTCCCCGACGATTTGACAACTTCCCAGATCTGCATCATTAATGGCGGGACCATACCGTATTCTACTATAAAATGGGATAAGACAACAGTTTTGGTAAGCTCTCTGAAGCGCCTTTAAGCTCTTAAGCTCTCAAGCTCTCTCTCTCTCTCCTCTGCAGAGCCCCTGATTTTTCACTGTTGTCTAGTCTCCTTTCTGATTTGACCATTGGAGGGTTTTCGTCGGAGGCATCTCCGATCAGTGAGGACTTTTCTTGCAGGTGCGCGTTCCCGATGATTGGGCAACGGAGGGATTAGCCACAATAGCCACCCTAGCATAAAGTTTGAAATTAAAGTTGCATGATCTGATTGCTTTTGCTAGCTTGCATGCAATAACATTTAATAAGCACATATGAAAATATCACTAATTATTGTACATTAACCAAAGTAAAGGATTGAAATGATGAGAAAGACAACCAAAACGGAATGGCAAATTGACCTTCTTTTACCAGCATCAGTTGGATTATAATGTTCCAGAAGATCAGCATCAGGAGATGTCAAAGGAGGTGACCTAATATTTTTGGAAACATGATGGTCCAAATATTTTGGTTGAAAATTTAGCATCAACATGACATGCAGTAGCATTAGCTCCAACAGGAAAAAGCTTTTCAGAATTTGCACAATAACCATGGTTATGCCGCAGTTTTTTGCTCATTAACCCTATAAGGAGACAAGAAGGCGAGCCTGTAAATAGACAAAATTTCTCATTTGCTTTTTCTACCATCCACACATCGGAGCCATTTCAAGTGTCAAACTTAGGTAATAATACATCAAAAATTTTGGTATTATTCTATTTATGCATCTTCAAATTTTTTTTCTCTCACGACATTTTGGAAAATTATGAAGCAAGTGAAATCCTAGCTATCTATAAATGATATACTTGATTGTAAAAAAAATATATGAAATAAAAAAAAATTAAAAAAAATCAAAAATCCAGTCATTAATTTTTTTTTGAAAAAAAATAAAAAACTATTTTTTCAATAAAAACAATACATTCCTATAATTTTTCTAGTAACCAACTTCATTTTATACACCATGAGGTATCTACAAAGTGCTAAATTCTAGTACTCAAAATTTAAAATCCTCCTATATATATAATGAAGTAGCTTCATCTTATCAATAAATAAAAATAATCATCATTAATACAAATAGATTAAATGAAATCAATAATCACAATTTTGAAATAGACATGATCTTTCTGATAAGTCTCGCTGCAGTCCTAGAAAACCCAACAAGGTTTTGCCCTTGGTATATAGCCCCTTAAATCTCCAAAGAGAAATCTTTAAGCATATATATTTTTTAATATATATATATATATATATATATATATATATATATATATATATATATATATATATCTGAAATAATACTTTTATCACAATGATTTATTTTTTTAAAAAATAATTTTTGACCATTATAAGTAAAATTGTTTATTCAAAAAATATTTAAATATATTAAAATACTCATTCAAATAATGAATATTATAACAATGTTGTAGCAGACATAATGAACAATAGGAAAAAATAAAGATATTATCTTTTCTTTTATTTTATTAAATAAAATAATAGTTTTTGATCATGCATCACTTATCAGAATTTTGACTGAAATTAAAATTTAACATAAATATTTATTTATTAACAAAAAATATTAGAGAAGATGTAGTTATTATTTGTGTAATAATAATCTGTAATAAGAAATAATGAAAAATAACAAAAAGTCATCATATTATATTTTTTTATGTCATTTATCCAAAGCCATGCTTCGCTTTCCTCCCAATGATAATACCAAAGGAGAGGGAAAAAAAACAAGGATAAGAGACGAACAGACGGCAATCCAGCATGATTTTTATGTTATTTATGGAGAATGGATGAGACCGTTATAACTAAAACCATGCTTTTTCTTTTTTAAGATCCAAAACCTACCACCGAAAAAAAAGAAGAGCAAAGGGGAGATATGGGGATCCAGCACCAGCTTTTGAGGAATGCATCCCAGGCTCCATCCAAAACCCTAATAGCTCTCACTCCCCAGATCCCCCCTGCCCGGATTCCAGTCTACGTTCACTCTTCCAGGTGCAGCACCGCATTAAGTAGATCTTTCTACAGAATCCCTTTAAATTCTACAATAAACCCGCCCAAGATCAGCACTTTATCCGCACCCAAGCCGAGGTTGGTGTTGTCTCATCCGAGCCAGAGGGTTGGTGTTGTGATGGCGTCGACGGGTTCCGTCCAGAAATCGGAGGAGGAATGGAGGGCGATCCTCTCGCCGGAGCAGTTTCGGATCCTTCGGATGAAGGGAACTGAGTAAGACTGGCTCTTATTTCATCAATTCCTTTTTTTTTTTTTCTTTTTTGAGTTTGGAGTTATTGTGGCTTGAGTAAGAATGGATTTTTTTTTTTTTTGAGTGTTTGTTTTTATGTACCATAATATCACGATATTTTGTGATTCTAGTTGTATTTAATCGATATTTCTGATGTCTGCTGTCCTGGATGTGTATTGAGAATTCATAAAATCCCTGAAATCGTTGGATTTTAGATATCTACTTCGGTTAAATTTCTTTAAATTAATGGTTTTTTTTTCCCATTTAGATCTTTGCCCAATCAAAAAGATCTCAACTTTCAGAAGCTTGCAGCTTTGGATGGACAAAAAGAGGTAGAATCTAATTTTTGGAAGTGCAATTCAATTCCTTTTGCTCCGTACTTCTTTTTCTCTTGGTTGATAGTAACTGGCCCTAAGATATGACTTCGACGAGAGAGAGAGAGAAGAATTTTGGAACTAAAGGCTTGTGCTTATATTAAAAAATCTGTGTCACCTTGGGATTTTACTGAGGGACTGATGTGCCAATGTGAAATAAACCATGTGAATTTGCATGACTTTCTTGGTTGATAGATTTTAATCGACACATTTCCGATTCTGGATTGTTTCTTTCGTCAAATGCTTGATGAATTTGGTCGATCGTGATAATTAGCCTTGTTGCATCTAGGTTCCTAGTCTATGAATTTGATTATGTATTCATGTAATAATTGTTTGAGCAATTTGGTTTTTCATTTTTGGATTCTTATGACTTCCTTGTCATCAAAAGCCTTATGTTTCCTTATTAGTTGAATTATGGCTTAATCATAATGTTGTTGAGTTGATGCCTGTGGATTAAAACTCACTTACTCATGGCTTTTATGTTGGAAATGTTGGTTTGCCTATTGCCGTTTTGATTATCACTTATGCTGTTTGTTTCTTTGTAGCTGGCTTTTGAGAAATAGTCTAAACTGTTTGCTTAATTGTTTTGTCTTGCACTTGTTATTTTCTAGTTTGACTCGATGCATCTCTTTTCTAATTTGGAACTATAGATTACTATAATTTTGTTTTGTAGTTGGCAGTTTCAGTACTTATCAACTTGAATAGCTGATGACTAGGTGCATCTCTTTTCTTATTTGGAACTATGGATCAGTATAATTTTGTTCTGGGTTGTCTTAGCTCCCTAGCCATCTCAGAACCATCAAAGTAATTGTTTGAAATATTATATTTTATGTTACTTATTATTTTCCAAGACTTTTTGTTTTAGTGTTCCTATCTGCTGAATCACATGCATTTTGCTGCCTGACATTTAAATTGCTTAATTAATTTACTTCTTAATTCACTATTTCTAGCATGCTTGATGATTGGGATGAATACATATATCAGCTGAAATCACATGCTTGTCCACTAGTATCTACTTTTAACTTTAAAATCCATTGGTCTGGATATGTGTGAATGTAGACAATGACCTGTTCACCTGTTCATCTTTTTGTACTCTTTATTTTGTTTTTTGAGCTACTTAGTTTGGTTCATTGTACATTGCTTGTTTTATCTGATTTTCAATTGGTTGATTCATACTATGTGGAGTCTTCAACCTAGAGTGCTGCACCTACTTCAAAATCGCTCCACTATCTTGCTCCTGCACCCGCTTCTTAGGTGCTTGCTTATTCAAAGCTTTCTTAGAGCTCCACTTCCCTGTTGCTGCATTCGAAGCTATTCTTGTACCTGCTGCTGATTCAGGTATTAAATGGTGGTTCTTTGTTTTCTGTTTAAATTATTTTATTTGAATATTAATTGTTCATATCGAGAGATACTTTGCATGATGATCTTAAACTTCTAGTTTTTCCCTCCATCAACTAGCCTTGTAGGACTCGTGGCAGGCTTCTTGCTTGAAGATGCTTGGAATAGGAATTCGGCACTGAATCTGGAGGATTGACGTCATCTAAACAACTGGTCATGAAGGTTTTGCTCAATTCTTCCATGTAGCCTTCTCAACTTGGAGTTGTAATCCATTGCAACCACCATTAAATGGGAAAGGCTCCATTGGTTGGTTTACGTCATAATAATGTCATCAATTCATTTAAAGGGAAAGAGCACTTGCATGGTTTTGACATTATCAGATGGTTTTATTGTTAAATTGTTTATTCAAGTAAATATCTTATAGAAATATTGTTGTTTTTGTTTTTAATCAAATAACAAACTTTGCAAAGAAATGTTCTCTTTTCAAAATAATAACAAATGGAATGTGTGATGGAATTCAAGATGATTTTTTTCATCCCACAAATCCAATGGCATTTTGATGCACATAAGCTTCAAGATGTGATCCATGTAAGTGTTCTATTAGAATCTCACATTGATGTTGAAAATCTCATAATTTTGGGTCAACATTTATTTTTCCCCAAAAGAAAAACATGCAAGTGATAACTTACAATATCAAGTGGTCTTTCGTTTCTGACTTGACTTCTACTTCCCTCATTTTTCGTTTCATCACACTTGCATATATGCAAATTGCAAGTCTCAAGACAAGGCAAATCTTGTTTCTGCTTAAGTTAAACCAACCAGTTCTCTTGGTTTTCTCCATGATTGTTCTGATGATGAGCTTATACTGATTCATGAGCTTGAATGGGTAAGTTTCAGATTTCATGCCAGGCTTCTGATCTTTGTGGTTCTTATTACAGTATATTTTATTTCTAAAAAAGGTTAAAAGAAAGCACAGAGTGGACACCCTAGTGGAACCCAGCCCTGCCTTGCATCCCTCAACCTCAGAAAAATAAATTAGACAAAGAAAGGTGAAAGAATAATTTAAAACAAAAAGAAGTGGAACGTACAGCTTTGAAATCTTATAATGCCACGGTCACCAATTGTTTCATAATTTAGTATATTGCTTGTTATGTATAACTGGATGTTGGCTTCTTGAGTAGCTCATAATTTGAGTCAATTGCTAAACCAACGTAATTCATTTCATTAAATGGCTACAAAAGAATGGAATAAATGCTTGTTACTTACAGCTAAGGCTTAAGATTATCCAATCATTTCACTCGATGGTTGTTCAATGTATTGCATTATCATCATAGTCATCAAGGATCTGAAAAGTACATATTGCAACAAAGAGAAAATATTGTCGGACTAACGTTTAGGGTTAGCATATCTTTGTACTTGTGTGCATGCAGTCGCATATGAGACCGTGAAAAACAAATAAAGAAGAATAAATACTTCAATTTCTTTTTTCCTTCAATTTCTTTGGTTTTTATTTTGCGTGCCAAGTCAAAAAATTGATCTTGTTTCTTATGTTTATTGAATATGATGTTTTTCCAGATACCCAGGCACTGGTCAATATGACAAATTCTTTGCTGAGGGCATATATGAATGTGCTGGTTGTGGGACCCCACTTTACAAATCCACTGCCCAGTTCAATTCTGGGTGTGGCTGGCCAGCTTTCCACGGGGGTCTTCCTGGAGCCATAAATCGCTCGTTATGCTCCTTTTTGTATTATTTTTCAGCAATGTATTCTTTTTCATGCTTCCCTTCAGCCAATTCATCTGTGTTTACAATAATAGTTTAACAAGTGTGACTTATGCTTTCAGTCTGATCCTGATGGAAGGAGAACGGAAATAACTTGTGCAGCTTATGGTGGGCATTTGGGTCATGTGTTTAAAGGCTAGGGGTTTAACACACCAACTGATGAATGTCATTGTGTCAATAGCATTTCGCTCAAGTTCACTCCTGCCTCCTAAGCAGCTACTTTTCTCTCATGTTTATTATATGTGATGCCTTCCTAGATAAATTATATAGTTGACTTATGTATAAGGATCTATTATCTTCAACTGCTACTTATTGTCAATTTATGAATTGGATCTATTATCATCAACTACGTCTTATTGTCCATGAAATGTTATGTAGAATGACTTCAAACATTCTCTCTATTGTTCCTCTGAACTGTGTGCAGGTCCATGACTTTTTCTCAATCTTAATTGTAGTAAACTCATTCAGGTCACAAGTCTTAAACTCAAAGTATGGTCACGCATATCTTGGAATCCAGATGGGTGGCAGTAACTTAGCATTCCTTGTTCCTTTTCCTATAAGAAATCGGCTACATTTTAATGGGATGAAAGTTAGTTCCTGACCCAGAAGCAGCTTGCTTGCTTCTATGGGATATTTTAGAACAAACAGTGATAGGTTTTTAGGATTTTTTTTTTGAATCTGCCTTTTTTTTTTAAAGTTTTCTGTATGGGTAGTTTATGTTAAATGACTTACAGAGTGCCTTGGTTGTATCTTCAATTGTCAATGAATGGCATCAAACCTTATATTGATAATTTGGATCAAGCCTGCCGTTCTAGGGTAAAGAACATGGTCAGCCCTAACTTCAGAGGAAAGGAAACCTTCCTGTTCCTGGATGTTAGCACTCCAATGTTAAGCTTGCCGGTTTTAAAGTTTCCTTTATATGACCCTGATTTTTATGTTTCAAGTTTTTCAATCCCCCAATTATAAGCTTGTTTTAATATCAGCAGTCATGTTATTTCAACCAGTTCATTCTTGAACAGGTTATAATAGTTACAGCATGCTGCCCTCTATTCTGAAGATTTTTTCTTTCTTTGTCACAATTTGGAGTAAAGCACAAGATTGTTCCACCATTCAATTAATATGGGTGCATGGTGTGCTAGGTTGACTTATTTTTTTGAACTATTATTTAAATCAGTTTGTTCATTACGAGTCAGAAAAGGTTTGTTATATAGTAGTTCCAAGCAACTAAATCTATGATGAGTTAGAGAAATATAGTTGATCAGGTTCCCTAGAATTGGCCTCTATTAAAAAGGTTTAAATGAAGTTTTGCTTGGTAAGGTTAGATTCCTTGCAAAAACGATAATGAGGGTTAGGAGGATCTCGGCCTAATGATTCATACTTGTGCAGTTTTGAATCTTTTAATTTTTTCAGATTGTGAACATTGCCAATTTTCCTCTTTGATGGTGATTCTCAGTCTTTTGATCTCCAAGGCTTTGGTCGTTGCTCCGAGGTTGGAGATAATAGATGAGACTTCAGCCTGAATCATCTCACTCGACCTACTTTTGTTTGAGTTGACATCTTAACTTATTCTGCGAAATTGTATTTTCATGCCATCCCAGAGAAAATAGACAAGGAATACAGGTGTGATGAGATCTAGAACTCTGGTGTGTTATTATAGCATTACTATAAGTTTGATGAATCACACATTTCTTTTCAGGTTGTTGAAAACTAGCTAGGGCCAGCATCTTATTGAAGCTTTCAATTTGGGTCTCAACCAAGCTTTCCATAGCAATTGGCTCAACCAAATATAGGATGTTAGCTACCTTAGGCCTCATCTACAATTCGTGATTTTTAAAATTTTTTCTGGAGATTAGTGCTTGACACACTTATTCATGTGTGCAACAATCGTGCTTAATAAATGCAGCATCAGCTACAACTCCAAATACATGCTTGAGAGCAGAATATCTTTTTTTTTTTTTAATTATGTTGGCATAGCATAATATGTTAATTTTTTACAATCTGCCAGCTTTTTTTGTATCAGCTTAAGTCGTAACTCTTTCTTTGGACACTGTGTCTTTTCTTTGGCTTCCTATTTGACGTTTAATCTCTATCAAGCGAAAGGTCTATTCCTGCCCCAGTTTCGATGGCTGTTCAATGTTTGGTATACAGTCCTTTACACGCTTATGCATAAAATACGTGCAAAACAGATACAAAAATGTACATAAATTTATGTGTAAAATACTTGTATACTATAGACATTGTATAAAGATTGGGTGTAAAATAACAGCTAAATAAGGAACAAACGGACAGTCATACCATTTTAATACGAGAGCGGTCCATAAAATTAAGATATAAAATGTTTCGTAAGGTTGGTGGACAAATGTCCCCTCTCTGGTTCAATGTCTATGTTTCTATTTTAATGACCTCCAATGTTTGTTAGGCAGGCAATAATTATTGTTTTTTAATTCAAAAAGTATTAAATACCAATTAAACAAAAGCAACGAATAAATTTTTTTTCTGAAAATATAACAACATTGCACGCAACATTTCTCTTATATTTTGATAGATTCTATGTGCATTTGCACTTATTCTTTTGCTAGCTAAAATAAATAGATAAATAGAGAGTAGCCCCCACCTATCTATCTTTTTTTTTTTTTTGATAGGAAAAAAAGTAAATCTTAATATTAAATAAAAGGTCAAGTACAAAGTTCAAAGGTAGACATTTTTATCTCCATATTACAAGATCGATACATCCATTCAAATGGTTTAATATAGCCCAAAACAGCTATAGATAACTTAAAACAGAAAATTAGGAGGCCCTACTCCCCTATATTCTATTTTGCCAAACCCTGAAAAAGCTTCTCCACAAGAATCCATCACAAGTGTCCCTTCTAATATGAGAAACATATGCAAATGATGTAAAAATTTCGAACACTAATAAATCACTTGAGTTTGAAGCATCAGCATTTGTAATTCGAGAGAAATAATAGTAGAAAGAGTGTCGAACGAGTTTCTAGGATGCCTTGGCCAAGTAAAATACAGTAAATATTGAACAAATTCTGTAAAGTTAAGGAGATATCTAGATGTTTTGAAATAGCCAGTAGCCATAAAGGCCCCTTGAGATTTACAGGTTGCATAGATAACTTGATCAATAAATATATATTGTGCTTTGACTGATATTATGAAGTAGTGATACGAAGAATAATCATAAGGGTATTTGCAAACCTGAGATACATCCACAGCAACAAATAACACATGAGTTAGAAAAGGATATTCTATGCACAATGTCCAGATCCATAAATACTTGTTGTAGATTATAATCTTGTATTGACAAGCCGGCATGGCTATGAGAAATCCACTATGGTACAATGTCGACAGTAAAAAGAGGAACATATATAACAGCAACCAATGTATCACTAAAGGTTCAAGATTCAGTGTAACTAAATGAGATAGGCAGTCCATCAGATGAAAGAGTTCAAAACCAACCACTAACCCAAGTAAAGAGAGCCACAACAAGTCATACCTATTACAGAAATTGTATAAAGCAATTGTACCACTGTAGCCATCACTTATCTCCAACATCTATCATCTAGCTAACAATCCTCATAGCTTCATCGATGCCTAGAAAAGAAGATTTTATATGCATCAGCTTGCAAAATAGTTGCAAAAGCAAGATCCAGAATATCCCCTTCTTTCCACACAATATCGCTTCGCAAGGCACGAATAGCCATGTAATCTGCTATCCGATTGGCTTCGCGATGTATATGAGTAATATGGCATAGCCTACATATCTATTGCCAAGCTATCATATCCTTTATCAAAGGAACTAAAGAGTTCTTAGATTTATACTGAAGCAACCAAGAGATGACTGTTAATGAGTCACCTTCAATCCAAACATGTTGAGCTCCCTATTCATTAGCAGCCACCTGAAGCCCTAACTACACTGTAGAACGCTCTGCATATGGTACAGATGAGAGCATCAATTGTCGGTCCTAAGTATAATTAGTTGGCCAACTTCATTTCTAACCACAAAGCCAGTTGTTGCTTGATCACATGTTACAAAAGCATTAAGGTTAATATTAAATACTCTAGTGGGAGGGGGTAGCCACGATGCAAATGTGGATGGATGTTTCATTAGCTGACACTAAATGCCTCTGCCCCAATTTTGTAATAGCCAAATATTCTTTAGATAGGAATAGTGCCATATGAATCAAATGATGAGTTTGCTGGACTTGTTGGAATACACATCCATTTCGAGCTTTTCATATCATCCAGGCCACATAAGCAGCATTAGATTTCACCTCCTCCTCTACCATACCTGATAGCAATGCAATAAGTCCTGATAAAAATAGGAGTTAAAAAGTAATGTTACACCTTTCAGTTAAAAGTTGCCAACATTGCTCAGCAAATGAACATGTAATCACAACATGTTCCAATCCTCCTTGGTCTCCAAACACAAATCACAAAACTGTCCACCAAGTGGGATAATCCTCCTCCTGATCAAAATAGCCCTACATCGCAATCTACCCCACACAAGTTCCACAAAAAGAATTTAAGTCTAGGTTGGATTTTAAACTTCCAGGATGCAAGCATAGTTTGCTTTAGAAGCCAAAGCAAAGGATCCTTCCACAGCCATATACATATCAAAAACATGCACAAGAGACTGCTTTGATTGATACCAAACCAACTGATCATACCTTTCCCCTTGTGGTATGGGCAAATAGTGGATCAACTTCATCATTTTAATTGGAAAAATTATAGCCAAAAGATCATCATTCCACCCTTTGAAGGAGTGATAAGAACAAAAACATCAACCCCACCAATATTCATATTAAAAAAGGTAGGCCACCTATCAAGTGGGATATTAGAAATCCAAGGGTCACGAAACACATGAATCTACTATTTCCAACAAGCTATTAGAACTAAAATCTTATGTTGGTGCCAGAAGAACAAAATCTCTTCTAGATAGGTGAGCAATTTTAGAGAGCTGAATATAAGTCTCAAGTACCTTGAAAATGAAATGTTTCAGTCACTGAATGCGCCCAAAGGAAAGAAGGATTTAAGACCACCTTTGCTGCCAACTTATAAAGGTCCTCTTGGCACCATCGGATCATCGACGCAATTCCAAGCCCCACCCACTTTTTGGGTATGTAGACATGATCCCAAGAGATTAAGTGTAGTCCTCTACTATTAGAATCATGCCCCCAAAGAAAAGCACGAATCTCTTTTTCTATCTTTTGAATAACAGAAGCTAGGAAAGGAATACATGACATAAAATATAATCGAATTGAAGACAATATCGATTGAATCAAAGTAGCCCTGCCAGCAAGTGAAAGGGCTCTCCATTTTCAGCCCACAATCCTACATATCACCATCTCAAAGACATAGTCAAAATCAGATGAGTTTAAGCTCTTAATTTTCAAAGGAACCCCCAAATATTTCTAGCTCCTCCTTCTTTGATTTATATTCAACAAGCAACATATCCAATGTTTAATCGATGAAAATGTAGACAGGCTAAACATAATATGAGATTTAGATATGTTAATAGTATTGGGATGTGCAGAGGTTTCATGTATGTATTTCAAAAAATTTTGTAACGAAAAATATTAGATTAAACTATTTAATCTACAAATGCATGCATAAGATTTGATCTTAAAATCTCTATAAACGGATCTATGACATGAATTTATATGCATAAAAATCTAAATCTAAAATAACAAGCATGTGAATCAAAAACAGCATTTAGTAATAGATCTAATCTACTACTTTTAGGGTTCTGAACCCAATACCTGAGTATGGATAGTCAAACTCTACGATCGAGAATGTAGATCTGAAAGTTCTCTCTGATCGTTCGTAGCCGCATAAGCATCCGACCTTTACAGATAATCCACATGAAGTTCTCGGACCGATCAGCCCTCCGCGAAAGTGCTAGCTCGCGCAGTCGACTTCTAATGGCAGATCTGACTTGATCTCCTTCTTCGATCACCTCAAACCTTTTCGGTGTCGAAGATGGATCAGAGGAGGATGCTGGATGGTAGAGAAAATTAGAAGAAGATACTCTTCTCTTTAGTTTTTTCTCACCCAAAAATCCTAGAATAGTTCTAGGTCTCTCACTCGAAAGAAGATCAGTCTCCTCCTTTGTTCACGCTAAGGAAGATAGAAGCCCACCCAACCTCATGCCTCAAAGAAGATTTTTGGCCCTTTTTCCTTCTGGTATCTCACAGTGAAAAGCTCTCATCAGTTAGCTCACAAAATTGTAGCCTTTTTATTGTTGTCGCATAAAACAGGTAAGATAGGATAAGAGCTGGAGTTTGTTGCAATTCAAATCATTTTGAATTTCAATTTAACTTCAACTTTTTCTCACCCTTATCTTACTTAAAGAGAGAATTATTAAAAAAAATTGAGTATGAAAAATAATTAAAAATACTTTCTTTTCTCGCACACAATGGGCACCTTCAAAAAAAGCCAACGTGTGGAAGGATAGGGATAGGATTTTAGGTTGAAATTCAAACCATTTTGAACTCAATTCAAAACCAACCAAATTTTATCCTTAATAAATGACAAAAAAAGGGTTAGTTTTTAATTTTCTCACACACAAACTAATTTTGTGAGATGAGAAAAGGCGTGAGACCTTTTAGGTGGCGCAAGGGAGAGAGTCCCATTCATTTGGGACTCTAGGGTTTGACCAATTAGATTTTTTTCAAATTCAATCCAATTAGATCCAAATAAAATATGATGAACCTAATCTAATTAGACTCCGATCTTAATTAAATCTGATCAAATAAATTAATTAATTGAGCCATAGATCCGATCAAATCAGGATCATTTCTCCCTCATCGATTAGGTCATCTCATAACCTAATCAGACCTAACCTAATTGAATCTAATTCAATCAGATTTGATTCAAACTTTAATATTTAATTAAATTAAGCTAATTAGTAATCTAATCACTAATTAATCCTTCATTAATGATAGAGTTCAAGTCCAGTGAGACTCTTCATCAAAATCTCCATCCAGTGGGACTCTTCAGCAGAGTCTCCATCCAGTGAGACTCTTCACCAGAGTTTCAGTCCATTGAAACTCTTCAGATTAGCCATGTGATCGGAGAAAAATTTTTAATGTGTAACCCCATAGGTTTGAATCTAATCCTGTAGCACAGGAACAGATTTCTGTACCAATCAGAGTAACCATCTAACAATGATACCCGACATCCGGATAGACCGAATATATGTAAAGCAACACTCAAGAATCTATTTAGATATAGTTACTGTATAATTCATCCCTTTGACCCTTGATGCTAGGATGACTTAGAGTTTAAACTATCAACTCTTAACAGTACATCCATTATGTGTCTCAACCTAATAAATCCTGTGACTCCTCACAAGGATTGCCCTGGTCAAGGTCTTACTAGATTGAAACACAAAGTATTCTCTCCAATCTCTTGGAGTGGTCAATTCCATCTTGACTCACGCACCGACTTCACAAGTACTTGACTATGTCCAGAAACTTTCTGATCCTAAATTAAAAATTCAGGTAGTCTGGCACTAAAGCATAGTGAGTTACTTGTAAGTCATCGTGGTGATCTCAGATCGGAGGGATACTTATACCCATATCTCTTCGAAGTGACTCTTGATAGTAGAGTACTCAGAGTTGGTCACATTCAGTGAAATATACTCCTACATTTCACCTGCATGCCATACCAGCGTCTCCACGCTCCTTGGTTAAGAGGACAACCAACCTATATAACACACAAACGACCTACACTTAATATGTCTATCGTCCTAATAACAGCATATCATTTGATCGCGAACTCATTTAAGGACTAAATGATAAATTCTCCTTTATCAATTTAAAATAGTCCTAAGAACTTTCATCATAACATAGAAGTTTGATATAGAAGATGTACAAGCTTATATTATCAAATAAATATTTTATTAATTAATTCATATATAATTATATCAAATAGTACAACCGTCAACAGACTGACGATTGGCTTTGGGATATATTTTTCAATAAATAGCATGATCAAATATGGCGCAGTAGTCTTGCAAAATAGAAAATAATGTAATACCATCTCTTACAGTGGCCCTAACCACTAACATATAGTCATCGACAAAAAATATATGAGAAATAATGGGTCACCTCTAGGGATAAAAGCTCTTAGCAATCTACTATGCACAGCATAATGTATGAACTTGGAGAGAATTTCAGAGCATATGATAAAAAGATATGATAACAATAAGCATTGTTGACAAAGGGCTCTAGTCAGAAAAAATCAACTAGAAAGCCGACAATTAATAAACAAAGCAATTGGGTCTCACAAACACAAGCTTTGACCCACCAAATAAATTTATGATGAAACCCAAGTTATTGTAAGACAATGAAGAGAAAAGGCCAATGAATTCGATCTTATGCTTTTTCCATGTCCAGCTTTAACATCATCAACCTCCTAAAGAGGGGCGCCTTGCTAAGAAAAATGCCTGAGTTCTTGTGCTCATAATATATTATCATGAATACTCTGCTCTTGGATAAATACCTCTTGTTCAGCTGACACCAAATGAGAAAGAATAGGCTTTAACCTAGCAATCAAAATTTTAGCCATAATTTTATAAATAATATTGCATAGGCTAATAAATCTAAAGTCATGTACCCTTTCCAAATTAGATAGCTTTGGATTAATGCAATATAAGTGCTTTTCCATGAGGAGGGCATAACATCATATCGAAAGATATGTTTATTAGTTAACACAACATCTGAATTGATAATATGCCAAAAATAATGAAAAAGAAACTAGAAAACTAATTCGGACCTGGTGCATCATTAGAATGCATGTCACAAAGGGCCCCTTCAATCTCATCTACAGTAATTACTTAGATCAAGAATTCATTTTGTTCATAATACAGCAAGACTTCGATCATCGGGGAGTCTATTGCTTCAACTTATTGCTCCATCATCCATCTTTGCTAAAATTGAATATTTAGAAGCCTTTTGATTTCCTCTTGATCATGAATTCAAGTCCCTTAATCATCTCTTATCATAGTTGTTCTATTTCTTCTCCTAAGTATCATGGTTTTGTGAAAAAATTTAGTATTATTATCTCCTTCACACACCCAAGTAATCTAAGAATTCTGTCTTCAAAGGATTTTTTACTTATACAAATTCCCATGATAGGCCTATAACAACTCTAAGAGGTGCATATGCTGTTGATCAGAAAAACCTCCAATGTAAGATACTTGCATCTGGATCTGATACATTTGATGCTCAAGTTCTTGCCCTTTTTTAAAAAGATTTCTAATACATTCCTTCCATTGTTTAATGGCCTTTTTAACTTTATGTAGCAGCATGGGGAGTCTAATATCTAGAGAATGGTTGCCATCAACCTTCCAAGCTTCTTTGATAATGCCATTAATTCCAACACATGACAACCACATCCTCTCTAACCGGAACAGCACCAATCGAGAAGGTTTTGTGTCAGACAAATGGATCAATAAAGGACAGTGATCAGAGACAAACCTAGTAAAGTGAGTAACAGTAGTTTTTGAAAATAAATCCAGAAGTCGGTCAGAAGCAAAAGCATGATCGAGCCTCTTCCACACTCGGGCCAAACCATGATGATTATTGCACCAGATATGTGAAGGCCCCTGGTACTCCAAGTCAAGTAGATCTATTTGTTGGATAAAAGCTTGAAACTTCTGAATCTCCCTGTTCACTTTAAAAGGCTTACCACTCTTTTTGTCTTTAGCTTCAAGCGTACAATTGAAGTCTCTGATCAAAAGTGTAGGAAGCTGCAAGGACAAGACAAAGGTAACAACTTTTCACAAGCTCTGCCTCTTCCTTCTATCCATATTAGCATATATTGCCCTCAAAATTTAAGATGGTTTATTATATAAAGATATAACTTTAAAAGCCGCTTGTCTATCAATATGTGTAAAATGGACAACACCAGTTAACTTCCTCTAAGTTACAACAATTCCTCTAGAAAGATCAATTGAAGGGATCATATATGCATCCCATAAGGATCCCATAAATCTATGAATTTGAAGCAAGGCTTGACAACATAGTCTAGTTCTTAAAGAAACAGCAAATATTAGGACTATGGGTCCTAATAATTGATTTAGCATAATTGAAGAAGGGAGGCTTTGCAGCCTCCTGATAATTCCATGCAATAAGCTTCATCGAGACTTCGATGGGTGTAATCTAATCTCCTATGACCATCTCTAATATCCTCCAGCACCCCAATCTTATTAGTTGGACTACTAGTACTTATTGAGGCTTCCTTAATGGACATTATAGTAGAGCATGAAGCCTTCGCTTGAATAAGATTAGAATGAAGTTAACGGACTATCATTTGATGAGTTAACAAATTAGTATGTGATTGGAGATCCTAAGTTCATCTATTCTCCAAATATGACACCAGTTGAGTATTATGATCCTCTACTCCCATTGTCAGAGAAGACCCCGTGGCTCCTCGCATCGACTTGCAAACTTTAGTAATTGTTGTTCTATATTTCTTTGAAGAGGACTCAAAGTGCCCGCCATTCTCCTTAGCTTCCTTTTGTAACTCTTCCACCATAAGAACTTTGGATTGAGGTTGTGAATCAAAGCCTGATGATTTTCGTTGCATCACTGGCTTCGACAAAGATTGCTTCCTCTTCTCCTTGACATTAGATGCCCCAGCTAATTTAGCCTTGCCTCTGGATGCCTCCATAATGTCCATTAAATGGCGATCTTCAAATTCTTCAGCATTAATACTCATCAAAGGTGCAAATTTTGAGGCCACCACAGAACCTTGATTCTTGTCATCAACTATTTGGGATCTTGGTGGGATTTTTTAGAAGTTTTCTGAGGTTGGATCTAACTTGTGCTAGAGTATCTACCAACAAGACCCTAATTTGGTGACCTTCTAGTTTCTGGGCCTAAAGCAGAGTTCAAAGGCATCCTGGTAGCTCGAATACAAGGACCGTAGATAGGCTTTAAATCTGCTAGCTGATCAGCTATATAGTCACAAGAATCCAGAGTCTGGTCTAATTTTCCACAAACGTAACATATGTCTAGCAGTTCTTTATATATGAATTGTTACCATATAGATTTTCCTTTCAACCAAATCATAGTATCTGGGCAGATACTCTGTTGTATCCACAAGCACATAGACTCTAGTATATCCCATCCATAGTGAATTTTCTATCCATTCATCCAAAAATAATGGGGTACCTGCCAATGATGCTATCTTCATAATTAATTTTCTCTTTTGCCCATAGTTCCAATGATAGATCTGGCATCCTAAGCTAGATCCTGACTTATGTAATAGTGTCATGCCCAAGCTGGAACTACGGCCCCCAACTTTCAAGGGCTAGTAATTGCCCTGCTAAGGACTAAGATCCCTTGAGAAGAATTGTGAGGACTATCAAGGAATGGAATAATAAAAGAAACTTTGATCAGAGGAGGATCAGATTTACCCATTCTTCTTTGTGTGTTCCCCAAGGTAGTCAAGCTAGCCATATAGTCAGATTGGACATACTATCCTTTAATTTAAGGTCAGAGGCTCTAGACTCACATCTTAGGAAGTGGGATGGATTTGATCTAGATAAACTGATCTATAGACTTGACCTAACCTTACCCAACTTTGTCCAATGTAGTTTTGGTTGGGTTGGATTTAAGTTGAGAAGCTCGGATTAAATGTTGATTGGATTCAATTTTCATAAAATTTATTTTATAGATTTTGTGATTTATTAATTTTTATACACTTATTTTAATAAAATTTATTGACTAAATATTTGGAATCTCAATGGATCTTAACCCAAATTGGAAAAATAATTTTCTACAATGCATGCACCACACAGCCATACACGCCACCATTCATAGCCACTTGCTTTTATGGGCTCTATTCATTAATACACCACTATATCTCAGTGTATGTAGTGTAAAAAATAATTCCTCTCCAAATCAATTTGAAGAGATTATTGCCTATATCGCGTGCACCAGTATGATCGTGCATACAATAAACTATTTCTACGATGATGAATAGGGCTTCACTATTTGTGCATGCAATGTACGTAATAATTTTTCCTTGACCGTCAAGATGGGTTGTCTATAGTATTGCTCATTATTAAGAAGGCCCTTCTGGTTCAACTAACTAAATCAAAGACTGAGTTCACTAGTGAGAGCACAACCATCAGTGCTTAATCGCAATACCCATCATTGCATCCCAGAGAACTCTAAACTCTTGCATTTTCCTCTCTTCATCTAAAATCCCATTTTCTACACAAAATTGCTTCTATTGATTCCCTATATTTTAAGGACCATTTGTTTGCTTTATCGAGATAGGTTTCAATTTATCAATATGTTGAGAATATTTGTGAAACTCGACCCACCTAGGTCAATTTTAAACTAAAGTTGTAAAATCCTTTGCTGACTTCAATTCAAAATTTTGACAAAAAAAAGAGATTGGAACAAAGGAGATTCTGATCCCCTACCCAATCTTCGTCCCCAAATGCTAAGGCCACCTAGCGGTGTCCAGTGTAGCATCTTCAAGCTAGTACAAACCATCACCGACTATTGGAGGCCGATGCAATTGATGAACAGCTGGTGTTAGGCTGACCTTATTTTTCCATGATTATCTTCTATTTAAACCCCTCCTCCCCTATGTTTGGGATCATTGAGCCCTCTCTCTCCTCTTCCTCCCTTTCTCCTCCTTTATGGTGGCCAACAAGCCACTATAACCCAAGGATCAGCCATCTAAAACCTCTTTTTTCTCTCTCTTACCCTATTTTGGCTCGATTTTGTGCCTTTCAAACCATTAGAATCTATTATCGTCCATCTCCTCTATTTCCTCTCGAATGGAGCCAATCCCTCAAATTTTTAGTCGATTTAAATATCCAATTTTTGGGTGTTTTCTATTTGGGATTCGTCCATTATAATTGGCCACTATCGCTACTGGCCATCTTGGCTGATCAATGATCCATCTTGCCATTATGGTTAGTTAACCATGAGGGCTCTTTCCCTTCTCCTTCTCTCCTCTTCCCTCTCTTTCTCTTCCTTCTCTTCTTTCCCCTCTATTTTTTTTCATTTCCTTCATTGTTTAATTTTTAATTAATTTCTATAAATTTATTTTTCATATTTGTTAATCTCCCTTCTATGATCTGTGCACTAGATATTGTGATCACCAATAGATCAAATCCCTGCACTGATTTAGCCCAAAGCAATTCTCTCTCTCTCTCTCTCTCTTTCTTACCTCATTGATTCACCCAAACTGAGCCTGATCATTTTAATTTGTTCAAATTTTTTTAATTGGTGGATTAGATTTGACTTAGAGATTTTAAATTGATCAGGTGGAATCATATATCCGAACAGCAAGGAGATTTGATCATGACCAAATCCGTTACATATAGGTAACTATGAACTCCACCTAAATATCTAGATTTGATAAATATTTAAATTCTAGGATTAGTCGAGACCCCAGATATTAAGCCATATTCGATAGTGTACATTAAAACCTGAAATAAATCAAACTGTCTACTGCATTTTAGAAGCCTAATAGGGTATTCAATTATTTTAGAATCATTTCATGTCCCCTCCTATTTGGTTGATATCTCTGGTTGGTGAAGTTTTATGAAAATCTAAAGTATGAATTGTAAGTTATCTCTATCCCTAGCATGTTGTATCATGCATAGAACTTGATTTCTAAATTTATCTAATGCTATGATAAATTGTTTAAATTAAGTATTTTATATGCTCTACATGAAATGCTTGTAAAATATTGAATCAAATTTACATAATATACTTGGACATGAAATACTTTTATTAAATATGTTATATATCGATTTCACTACTCTCTAGTCTGACTATAATCACACGGATTTAGAATCTATTCTCCTTTCAGATCTCTAGTGAGGCAATCATTGGCATATATCGGCTGACAATATATTATAGTCAGGAGTTAGTTTTTCTTTTAGACTTAGCTAGATGGAGCTGATCACTGGCTCATACTGATGGGAGTATGCCTCTTACCATGATATCAAAGCTAGTTTTCCTTCACTATAAGAAAATAGGTCTTCACCAGCATAGAGAAGTGCTACTAAAAGTAAGAAATAATACCACTAATATCTGAAGGGACACTTTTATCAAATATCGAACTAATATCATCAATAATCGTATCGCTGATTTATCAGCATGAAAACCAGCGATACTTTCATTGTGCCGCTAAAAGACTATTTATAGCAATATTTTTTTCGTATTTACTAATATTTTAGCATTACTGCAAATTCAATTAGCCATATAAAAAAATACTATGCATAAAAAAACTAAAAAAAAATATAACTTACAGTGACACATCAAAATGCTACTAAACATTAATTAGTGGCATCTACAAATGCTGGTAAAATATTATTAATCCATGATAATTTTATGAATGCTGCTAAATGATTTATTTTACTAAATTTTTAAAATATTTATCAATATTTTTGAATATTAGATGTTTATTAATATATTATAAAATAATACATCCTGTAATTAGAATTATGAAATTGAAAAGTACTTTTAATAAAATCATCCACATAAAAAGAAGAATATATGCTATTGCCCATTACTGACGTATGCCTACTATATGTTGTTGTAACATTGCCACATATATCTATAAAGTGTTAGTTTTTGAGCTTCACAGTAATAAGATCATTAATTCTAATATAAAAATAAAAAAATATTAGATAAAATTTTAATTTACCGACACTTCTCATATGTGCCGATAAAATAGCATCGCTATTTCAATAAATTGTTATAGTGCTTTGAGACTTCTAGTGGGGCAATCACTAGCGCATAATCAATGGACAGCATATTGTAGTTAGAATCTAATTTCTTTCGGGGTTAGCCACAAGCCGATCATGACCATAGTTAAAGAAACTAGGAGATTGAGAGTGGAACATCGACACATGATTGTTTGAGAAATTTTATTTCTAGCACATGCATATTTCAATTCTATATTGATTAATATCGCATGCTTTTATACTCATTAAGATTTTTTATAAAAAATTATATAACTTAAAAATTTATTTTTCTGTACAAGATATTTAATAGAATAGAGGTTCTGGCAACTTACTAAACCCAAAAAGCTCACTCCTATTTTATTTTTTTTATATCCAAAAGTACATGCATGGCTTGGGGAGCAATGATAGGATCCTAGATGAATTTTTCTTAATTTATTTTTAAAATAAATATTAGTTTATTTTTATTAATCATTGTGAATTATTTTATTGAATAAATGTATTAAAAATTATTTTTATTACCATTGTATGAGATTAATATAAATATATATGAATATGAAGGTAGACCTTGTATGTTCTGTGGGCTTAAATCCTACGGATGCTGGGTCGGGCCATAGGATCGAAGCTTCAAACAAGAACCTTAATGGTATTAATTTAGGGACGGAGCTTCAGACAAGAACCTTAATGGTATTGATTTAGGGAAGGAATAATTGTTTCGCTCTAATGTTACGACGGTTGAGAAATTCTTTTATCTTTTTTTTTTTTAATAACTAGGAGGGGCTCATCCTGCCAACTACTCTATTGCCATCTCACCCCACCCAGGCCAAAGTCTGGGCCATCAAAAAGGCCAGGCTAATGCTCATGAAATTGGGGAAATTAATTAATCATCAAAAGGGGAGGCCAAGTCCATCGAGAATGGAACACTTGACCTCTTGCTTGCAGGGCAAGAGGTGGTACCATTCGAACTAAAGTTTTGGAGTGAGAAATTGGTTGTTGTGATGGACCTACTTGTTTCATGATTCCTCCATATCCATAGTCTTCTGTTGTAGCTTTTGAAAAATAAATTTATAACTACCTATATAATGACTAGGAGATGTTTAAATTTCAAAGCCTAAGTTGGACTAACCAATCCAACTTGTGGCACTCTTCTAAATACCTCTTATGTTTTTAATTTCCTACGTTATTGTCAGTAGCAACTTGCTCTATAAGATAGTGTATATAGATTCACTGTTCTGACTCAGCTCCAAAATGCTTATATCATCACAAACTTCATTTAGTTTACTGTTTCAGAACAAAACAAATGTTTCTTTATCTCAAGACAATTACATGAGGTGCTGGATCTTTAAGTTGATTCCTTTTACACATCCATTATTACATTTAAGGCTCATATCTTTGATGCAAAAAATACAACTTATTCCTCAAATAAATGCAAAATAATGCTTATTAAAATAAAATGCTCAATCTTGGTCAGTATTTGAGCTATTCATGTGAATGTTCTTTTCTATCCTATATTGTTTAATGAGCTGATCAATAAGACAGCAACTATAGCCATGACTTCCTCTCATGGTTTTTGCTTATTTGACATCACAAATCATCCAATGGGCATATTTTGCATGGGTCAAACAATTCAACCATCTTGCTTTGACATGAATAAGACATTTGTTTAATGATGTTTGATTTCTTTTTCCTTTGCAACTTTAATATTTTGGAGTAAAAATTGTTTGGCTACTCATTTCTTGATCTAAATGCATCACCTAGCTTGTTATTTGATTTCAAGTGTGGCAGTTTCTTACGTGCTTGGTTAAGATCTAAGTCTAACTCATCTTTAATGTGAGAACCCATATGGGTATGTGTGTACTTCTATATTGACAGTATTTTGATTTTGGATATATTATAGTGCCAAGGATCTCAAATAATTACTTCTAACTATTTTTTTAGGTAGGTCTTGAGTCGTTATATCTAATACCTAGGCATTTTTATGTATTGGTTAGGACCATCTTGATGGTTCAGTTGAGTGATGCAAAGCTCACGTAATGGCAAAAGATTTTACACATATTGAAGTTACCAAGAGATCTTTTCACCTGTTACAAAGATGAACTATATTCAAGTTTTTTATCTGTGATTGTTCAGAAATCATGGATTATACTAGCTAGATGTGACTAATGCATTTTTTTATGGAGATCTTCAGGATGAGATATTTATCGACTTACCACTGAGATAATATCTAGCTACTTGTTAATAATGTTTGTCTAAAGAAGGCTATCTATGGATTAAATCAATCTCCTTGGACTTGTTTGGAGAGATTAAGTGGTGCCTTTTCCTAGGTAGGATATCAAAGAAGTGCCTGTATATGCTAATATCTTGAATAGATAACTCTAGAACAATCTTGGTGTTTATGTTGATGTTATTTTTTTAACAGATTATAATTCTAAGCAGATCATCAATGTAAAGAGATTTCTAGCTAGCACTTTTGATATCAAAGAATTTAATGAACTTAAATACTCCTTCGTAATAGAAGTTGCTGGATCTCTATCGAGGATTTTTATTTCTCAACCAAGTATGTGCTTGTCTTATTGGAAGAAGCCAATTTATCAGGAACTAGGCTAGCAAACACTCTTATTGAGGTGAATAATAATCTTCATAATTAGATTTTAGAGCCTTCAAGGAAGAAAGGTGTATCAGTGCTTCTTAGAAAATTGCTTTATTTGACCATAACATGATCTGATATCTCTTATGCAATCAAGATACTTGATCAATTTACGCAAGCTCCTCTTCCCAAGACCTTTACCACTTCTAAGCTCAGATGAAAACCCAATCAAGTTTTTGGTGAACCGCTAGAAATGATTCATTGGTATTAGAGCCCCTTTTAAACCATATACTCGTTGTATATGCAGGCACCAAAATATAAGTGGCAAAATATAATCCAATCCTCATTTGACCCATCATAAATAGATTTGGATTTAGGTTAAACGGATTTAGGTTATAATAGATTGATCCATTTAACCTATTTAATATATGGATTGGGTTCAGATTTTAGGCCCACGACCCACTTAACCCATTTAATTACCTGTTTAAGTCTTTAAACTATATAAACCTTTAAGAGATCCTAATTCCTATGTTAAACCCAACTCCAATCCGTATTTCGACCTTGTGCTATTTAAATCAAGGGCAGTTGAGCTTCTGAAGAGTTCTCCGATCTTCGTTTTCTCGAGTCATCTTCAACTTCAAGGGTTAGGTTTTGAAAGAGTATCATCTGACTCTTCTCGGCTCCCTATCATTCTATGGCCCTGACTTCGGCCTCAAATCACCCTTTCTACGAGGCTTTAAGGGAGAAGAGAGAAGATCCCCTTCTTGATCTTCAATTTCTTATCCTTAAATTGAAGGTCTATAGAGGAGATTAGTTCGATGATAGCTACATTCATCAACATCATCAGTGGTAGCTATGAAATATTGGTTCAGTAATTCATCTGCTTCCATCTTTGGCTCTTTTAGTAGTTAGGGTTAGAGTTTCTCAAAGAGTAGAAGAGCACTATCCTTGTAGCTTTGTAGCTCGAAATATTTCTTTCTCTAAGGGTCTGATTGAGAAAAGGCAGAGCCCCTCCTTGATCTCCAATTTTTCTATCTCAAATCAAGATTTAGTGGAGAATGGAAATAGATCCACCTTGACTATCTAAATAGCCAAAGTTAGGGTTTCTTGGAGAAGAGGAAGAGCGTCATCCGCATCGCTCTATGGGTTTGATTGCCTTTTTTCGAAGCTGTGATCATGAGAAAGATCAGTGTTGTTTCTTGGTCCCTTTCTTTCTCTATAGTTCCATCCTCAAACATTATCCCTCCCATCTCTCTCACCCTAGTCCATCCAACTTCTACAAACCCAGCCACCCCTCCCCCACCTTCCCTTCTCTTTGTAGCTAAGATGATTCTTTGATGAAAGTTTGCAGCATTGTGAAGCAAACCATTAGATGATTCTGATGGCAACCAATCTTGGATAGTCTGCTTCTATTCTAGTACATAACCGATTGTAACCATTTTGATTTAACCTGAATCTAAGCCTCCTCTTCCATGTCATTACCTTCTAAATATTTTTTGTTTTGTTTACTAATTTCCATAATGTTTCTTTAGAAGTTTACAGATTGGATGGAAAAGATACGGTTAAATAGGTTATACGTATTTTCTGTTTGACCTGACATGTTATTAAATAGGTTAAATAGCTCAGGTCAAGTAACCTATTTATTAAATATGATAAATTTAAATTTAAAATCCTCATATGTTTAGTAACAAATCATATTCAGATCTGATATTTTTTGACCCGATTTGTATGTGACCCGACTTGTATCATACCCAATCTGACACGATTGCCACCCCTACACTAAATCCTCCCAGTGCTTCGTCAGGATACATATTGGGGATGCATTGCTATTCTTAAAAAATAAAAATATAAAAATCCTGCTAAGATTAAGATTAAATAATATTTTTCAATGATTTAAAAAATCTATATTTATCTTTCAAAGATTTATTTTTTATCTAATACTTCAACCTATAACTTAATAGAATGCTAGTCAAACCAGTAACCTTAAATGATACTTAAATGCCATGACAAAAATTTTTTTAAAAAAAATAAAAATAGAGAGGCAACAGACTGTTATACAAGCTTGCGTAGGTAGGCCTACATCCCCTTGCTCCACGCGTGCAAGAGCATGAAGGCAGGTATGCAGAACATAATTGATTAGATATATTCAATAATAATATTTTAAAGGGTCAAAAAAAAAAAATCAAATTGAAGTATTGATAGACAAGGCAATAAGTTTTAAAAGAAATTAATTAACGGGAAAAAGTGAACATGTAAACAAGCAATTTGTCTTTTGTCAAAACTAAAATTCTAAATTCTAACTTGCAATTTAGAATCTAAATCAAGCAGTTCAAAATTGCAATTTCCGAAATGTTTAATGTGGATTTAGGTTGAAAAATTTATCCAATTCTGAGTATCAACACGATTCGAATTGGTCGTTCCTAACGTATGCAAAATGTTATTTGCTCATATGCACTAAAATGTAATAACTTTAGACTCCTATTGCAACAGTAGAACGATACGCGAATGGATTTGATGCAGTCCGGCTCCCACGCACAGGTTAAGTACCTTATTGGTTTGTTGAGCTCTAGATTACCTGGGAGCTGTCACAAGCCATCTAAGCTCACATATCGCAAGATGGGACATCTAGATGAGAAGGTCAAGTTCTCGTGCACCAAAAGGAAATCATCAATCTTATCTCAGAAGACATTATCCGAACACACGGTAATCAAGCATACAAGACATTCAAGCAAGTGCGAAGCCGCAAGATAGGGTCACCGATATTTCTTTTTCTTTTCTTTCTTTTTTTTTTTTTTCTTTCTTTTTTTTTTTCTTTCCTCTTTTTTTTTTTTTTTTTTTTTTTTTTTTTTTTTTTTTTTTTTTTTTTTTTTTTTTTCTTTTCAAAGGTAGAGATATGCCTCTCTTTAGCATTTTTCAAGCATGTTTCACATGACCAATCTTGCTAGCATTGTGCACAAAGGCCAATCTCACTTCTGGTCAGATTCGTTGAACAAATCAAATAACATTTCTTCAAAACATTAAGAAATCACATGGGTCTGTCAATGCATTTCCTGGAGATGCTTTATCATCATCATCATCATCATCATCATCATCATCATTATTATTGGAGGAAACTTCTCCTGAAAATGTTGTTCCATGCTCTATGCCTTCTGCAACCATGAAGTATGCCACTCAAAAGTCTTGGAAAGGTCAGCAGTCATCATCTTTTCTCAAATCAGCACCGCTTTACTCACATATTGGAACAGCCATTTAGTTATATACAGGTGGCCTAGAAGCTGAGATACTGAAAATGTGGCCAATATGATGCAACCAAGCTCCTTTGTTATGGATTCTGAAAATTAGAAGATGACAAGGAATAGAATTATTCTCTCCATGCCATTGCCGATGAACCTATCCAGCCAGGTATAACTAGATAGAGTTAGCATACTTCATCCATACAAAAACAACTACATGGATGTTCAAAGTAATGGTGATAACAAAAAAATGCAATCAAATTGACCGACTGCTTAGATAGTTTGAGAAACAATGACACAGTAAATTTACTAATTGTTTTCCCACTAAATAAAGTTTGTTAGGGATGGCACATTACACTGGAAGTAAGGATGAATACCGAGCCACTTCAGTCAGCCAGTCAGGATATATCACTGCCAAGAAACAGACAAATTATTCCATTGAGTTCCAAGAGATCAAGTTGTAGAAGAGAATAGCAATACAGTAGCAGCATACGGTTTCATAGAGAATGTGATGGAGAAGGAGCAACACATGCAAGAATAAAATGCAACTGTTTTTAGGTAATTGATGCAAATAAGATTGAACTTACATGACCAAAGATGAGAACAACAATAATTGTTATATCATCAGTCCGATCTTCGTGCTCCAACCACATCCTGTAAGATTCTGCAGCAATTGCTGAGCAGGCATCCTGGAGATCTTTGTGTCTGCACACCTGCAGTGTGCAGGAAGTTTATATGAAAGCAATTCCAATGACACACAACACACAGAGAGAGAGAGAGAGAGAGATAGAGAGGGAAAGTGTGGCATGCTACTCTAAGAGTAATTTGGATTTGGTATGTCAAAATGGAAAGTCAAATTGAGACGCCAATCATCCAAAGAAATATGTTTATGGCATGCATAAGAAGCCTAACATGAATATTCATTATGGTCATCAGCTCAGCTAAGTTTGTAGTGCTTGCCTAGAAGCGGCAACATGAGATCCTTGCTACATTTGGTAAGCTATGTAAAGACATAAACGATAAGTGGATGACTAATAAAACACAAATTGAACTTTGTTGTCATAAAAGAATTAAGTGCCCATTTGGGTATTCCTGCAGGAATATCCTGCAAGAATCAGGCCTGTTGACCCACAAAGCCTACAATCTCCTAAGGACCAACCTGAGTCTCAGTCTAAATCCCAGCCTGCAGACCTATTGTTCTGCAGGAAGAAGCAAAGGTTCACAGAGATATTACTTTTTCCTCCCACGAGATTCAGGCTGGGGGTGTTGGATTGATCTGGGCCATGTCCAAATAGACTGTCCAATCAATGAATCCAGCAGGAAATCCAGACCAATCCTTCTGAATTACCGAAACAGGCCCTAAATGGTATTTTATTTCATTAGCTGATAAAGCAAATGTAGTAACATGTAGTTGTTGCATATAGACAACAGGGTTAGAATACTCTGCAGGTTTTTTGCTTATGCACTCGTGTACATGCCTAACGCCACGTTGTTGAATATACATGATAGTACTTGAACACTCTCCAGGCTCCCTGCTTATGCACTCTTACATGCATGCACCTTTTAAGATCACTGCCTGCTAAGGCAATGACCTTTCTCTGCAACTGTTCATTATGTTGCACCAATATCCAGCAATATTCTTACCTATGACCGCTGAAGAAGCACATAGATTTTGACAAGGTCAAGGTGCTGTGCTTTGTTCACTAAGAATGGTGTCTGATCAGAAGCCAATGACCTGTTATCTGTCCTTACCCTTCTTCACCAGAGAAAGTGGCCTGAAATGCCAGCTTGAGACTTCGAGTTATTCTTGGTCATGGGTTGATTAGAAGCTCGCACCACCAATGGGAGGGAGTTTTGTACCAACATTCCATCTTCAAGCACATCCACCTAAGTCTTTTTCTAGAACCCTTATCTCCAAGGAACTAGCCAGTGATCCCTACCACTCAAAATTGCATGAACCATACTAGATTTAGAATTGGCAACAATTTTCCTATATTTTTCAAGGATGTTATGGTTTGATCCCTCGAGCAATTCTGAGAGGCTCAAATTCTTGATAGTTCTGGGGCACACGGTTGAATAAACTAGCTACTCTTGGCAACAATTCCCTTGTGAGTTAACCTAGAGGCTGAAAAGATTAGAGAAATATATTGGAGTTGACATATGATGATCTGATCCACTTGATCAAAACCTGCAAGAGGTGCAGACCCAGCATAACATTTAAATCAGCATAAAGAAACAGTTATGTGGGCAATTGTTTCCATGATCTTGAACAATTCCTGAACAGTTAATATAAGAGTTCAGGACAAAGAACAGACATAGAAAGAAAGAATGATATCCATTATTTTTCGCCAACTGATTATACCCTTTTCTTCTCCTTCTACAGCTAAAGCCATAATCATCTAATAATAGCTACAAAGTAGGATTTTCTATCTAACCAGGACACCCTGTAGATTTTTTCTCTAGGAAAAAAATAAGAAGAAGAAACATATATGGTGGTATCATGCTTTACCTGACAAAACATAAAATAGGATTTTATAAAATATGAACATTTTCATTTTTACAAACTCCAAGGTAGAAACCCATCAAAATATCTTTCAAACACAACTCTAATGACTATAAAAATTTCCTAATCCACCTAGACCTAGAATAAGCTTTACCCATACTAATCTTTTCCAAAACAGGACTTGAAAACTGAGTAGAACAATAGCCTAAAATTAAGTCCACAAGTTGCAAGGGAATTTAAAATATCCAAACTATTCCTCTAAAATAAATAAAATAAAAATAGTTGCAAATAAAAAAAGAAACTATGAAATATAACTATAATCTAAACCACCTCAGAGTAGGTTCATTGGAACCTTAATTTGCATACCCTAACTGAATATCTTATCAATGTGAAGTGAGAGTAATTGCTTTTGGTCATACATCTCCTCAAAAAGTGGTCACTGATAGCTATGAGTGATCAGTTTGGAATCTTTGTATTGCTAATAGCTGCTTCTTGAGAAAGAATTTAAGATAAAGAACAACAAATGTTTTTTTGTGAAAAAATAATTATTTAAAAGGTTAAGTAGCAATTTAAGATGAATAGTAATGAATAATCCTTATTTGTTATAAGCCTAAATGAACTAGATCACAATCAAATGATGGAAAATAATTTGCCTCCATTTTTTTTTCTTAATTCATCTTTTTTAGATTTTTTTCCTAGGATTTGACCAAAAATCTGAAACTTGAAGTGAAGCTGCCAAAAACTGATACTCTACTTAAGTGACCAAAATCAAAACTAAAACTGAGTTCAAAACATTGTGGCAAACCCCATTGCCTCCTTTCTTGTCTTTAACAACAAAAAAGAAAAAAAAAAGGATCAATCGTGGATGCAAGATTGACAATGGGATAACCCTTTGATATTGATTCTATTGAGCCTAAGAATTTGACATGCTCCCATTCTAAGTAAAATTACATTAAAAAAAAAAATTGGCATAAGTCTTTTCTGCATACCATTCTAGTTTTCTCAAGTCTCATCAAATTTTCAACTTCACTTTTAGACAAACACATCCTCAAAACCTAACTTTCTACATCCGCACGAGAGAAGATTAAAGTTTAGAAGGGAACTATTATCGGTCTAGAGAAGGTTAAGAAATATGTATTCCTTAACGAATCATGGGCTCTTGATAACAAAATACTCCCTAAAATAACAGGATAAGCCACATTACAACACATGATTCATGCACCAAACTAAGAGTATAACAAGGTGGCCATTGCTATGTGCCAATTCACAACTATGTTAATTATGATGTCTTACACTATATTTAGTGCTCAGATTTGAGCAAACTTTTGTCTATTGTTTGAATAAGATTTTCTTCTTACCTCTCTTGCAAATCTTCCACTATTCATCTTCTTGTACTTCAAATAGTTCTTTGAAGCAAGTTACCTTTGTACTTTTGCTTTTTATTGTTTGCTACAGAAAATCTAATTTCTGTATTTAAACCTCGTGTATGCTCTGGCTGTGAGCTTTGTGTTGCAATATTGAGGCGGATCTTCACCAAAAAATACAAGTCCACTATGCATCAGTCGTAACATTTAGTTTATGATAAGCAGAACTGTGGGGGTCATAAGATATATGAATCTTCTTATTATTGTATATTTGAATATGTGATAAGACTTCTATGTAGGAATCTATCCCACTTGACAATTATCAGAAAAAATATAAATTGATCTAACTTAGTGCATCAGTATATTATGTAAATATTTCATAGTTGTGATGTACCAAAACACAAATCATAATTATCATTTTCTGCTGTCATGGTAAATTTACACATTTCCTAGTAGCTTGATACATAGTCACAGCATACTAATTTTATCATTGGCACCAAGTAAATAATGGCATATCTTTTTTCACTTCCTATTACTTTGATTTCCATGTACTGGTGGTTAAAGGAGAAGATCTAACTTAGTCCATCAGTATATTATATAAATATTTCATAGTTGTGATATACAAAAACACAAATCATAATTATGTTGTTCCATTGTCATGGTAATTTTACACATTTCCTAGTAGCTTGACATGTACTCACAGCACACTAATGTTATCAGTGGCACCAAGTGATTACGGGCAAATCTTTTTTCCCTTCATATTACATTGATTTCCATGGGTTGGTAGTTGAAGGAAGAAAAAGTAAGTCATAAGCAAATTGGCCTAACAATTAACATTAAGGCTATATTTAGTTACCAAGAAGAGCCTGTTTGGATGACTAGGCCCAAAATCCCATAGAGATCATGACTTTGGGCCAGTACAACCACCTAAATAAGGTCTAGCTATGATAATCCGGCCTGATGGGCCAAAAAACCCACAAAACCCATTAAAAATAAATAAAAAAAAAAACAGGGAGGAAGACTCCCGATCGGAGTCTTCTTCTTTCCCGATTCCGATCAAGAATCGGAGTCCTAGGGCCATTAAAAGACCCTAGGACGAGCTCTATAAGAACCCCCTCCTCTCCTCTAAGTGTAGATCCATCAGCCACCGACGATCACCGGAGTTTTTCTCCGATTTTTTCGATTGAAGCCGCGGTGCTTCGACCTGTGCTCGCCGCGATTTCACGCCGGTGAGGGTCATCGGAGGCTGTGGTAAGGCCTCCTTCCTCTTCCTCTCTTCTCCCCCTTCTTTCCCGTGCCTGTGGGCACGATGGCCGGCGACGGGTGTCGCCGGATTTTGTTGGAAAAGAAAACCCCCTGTTCACGTCGCTTCTTTTCTCTGATTTTCCGGCACCGACGGTCACGCCGACCGCCGGCTCTGGCCTCTCCGAACCCGGGAGAGTCGCCCGTTGCCGCCGGCCACCGCCGGACATGATATGGCCGTGATCGGCCGGTCAAGGCATGGGGACCTCTAGGTCCCCTGTTTCGGCCCAATGAAAGCCCGGGAAGAAGAAGAAGAAAAGAAAAGAAAAAAAAAGGAAAAAGAAAAAGAAAAGAAAAAGGAAAAAGAAAAAGAAAAGAAAAGAAAATGCAAAATAGAAAAATAAAATAAAAAAAAATAAGAAAAGAGAAAATTTTCCTCTCTCCCCTCTTTCTCCCTCTTTCTCTCTCTTTCTCCCTCTATTTTCTCTCTCTAAAAAGAAAAGAAAAAGAAAAAGAAAAAGAAAAAAAATATATATATATATAAGAATAATAATAATAAAAAAAATACATGTGAGAGAAAGTTTCTCTCATTTCTCTCTTAAGTCTTTCTCTCTCTAGAATTGGACTTTCTCTCTCTACCTTCTCTCTCCATTTTCTCTCTCTAGATTTTCTCCTTATTTTCTCTCTTTAGACCTTTTATCTCTTTTTATGGATTTCGTCTCTCTAGGGTCATTCTCTCTCTGATTGCATCACAGACCCTAGGATAAATTTGAGATGAAAATATGATGATCTGAGACTGCTCCGAAATTCGTGCAGTAGATTAGATCCTGATCCGATCCTTCTTCGAAATTGATAACATCGATCATGGTTAATCCATATTAAGTCATCCTGATATAACTTCTGATGATCTCAATCATGATTGTCACTTTTGAAGGATACGAAGATTCTCTCTCCACTTTCTCTCTCTACTTTCTCTCTCATGACCGACTTTCTCTCTCTAAAAAAGGTCTATGGATCCTGTATCGAGTCATGCCTTCATCTTTTAGGGGTTCATATTGACTCTAACAAGATGATCCGAAATTGCTTTGATATCCGTGCTGTATGTCAACCTAATCTGATCGTATCAAAGATCTTTCAAATTTATTATTAAAGAATCCTATTGATTGATCTTGACTTTAATTCGATCTGTGCTTCATGATTTCTTGATCAAGTCACTTGAATCTGACCCTCAGATCAGAGATCCTGAATTGCTCTGGTATCTGGATGGTCCGACACATCTGGACAACAGTCCTCTTTCCTTATGATTTAATCTTGTTATATTTATGGAATAGAATTTGATAATGATTTGATATTTTAAATAGGATTAGCTAATTCTTCTAACGAAGTCTGAAGATCTAAGATGAACGAGGTAAGTGGATCTTATGCTCCTTATTTATTTTTAAATGATAATATTTTTATGCAAAGAATTGCTATTGATGAAATCATAATTTTTCATAAAATAAAGATCGGCATATGTGATATAAAAAAGCATGTTTTATTATGAGCATTGATTTCATGAATATGTCTTATGAAAATAGCATGATTATGAAGCATGAATTTCATTGTTTTTCCATCTATGTATATGTATGCTTTAAGAAAAAGATATAATGATTTCAAAGGCTCTCAGATGGCTATGAATGAATCCCTTCGGAAAGATCGACATCCGGAGCTAGCATCCACACGAAACATGGCCCTTCCAGCGGGTATAAAGTTGGCACATGAATTAAGAACTCTGTCGATTAAGAAACATGGCCCTGTCACGGGTATAATAGTGACCTTAGCACGAATATCTGTGAGCAATATTTTGAAACATGACATGAATACATGATGAAAATGATTTACGATTCATGATTGTGAAATATACATGATTTATGCATGCATGATGAGTTTATAACTTGTTTTGTTATATGCTCTATGAAATGCTTTATTTTGTATTATCTGTTATTTTCTAAATATTGCATTATCATGAAAAACTTATGCTTGATCCGATAAGAAAGCGCAAGTTCTACTTACTGGACCAGTGTAGCTCATATTCTTTTTGTTTTCTTTTTAGAATGTGATAATCCGACCTGATGGGCCAAAAAGCCTACAAAACCCATTAAAAAAAAAATAAAAAAAAATAAAAAAAGAAAAAAATTTCCTCTCTCCCCTCTTTCTCTCTCTTTCTCCCTCTATTTTCTCTCTCTAAAAAGAAAAGAAAAAGAAAAAGAAAAAGAAAAAGAAAAAATATATATATATAAGAATAATAATAATAAAAAAAAATACATGTGAGAGAAAGTTTCTCTCATTTCTCTCTTAAGTCTTTCTCTCTCTAGAATTGAACTTTCTCTCTCTACCTTCTCTCTCTATTTTCTCTCTCTAGATTTTCTCCTTATTTTCTCTCTCTAGACCTTTTATCTCTTTTTATGGATTTCGTCTCTCTAGGGTCATTCTTTCTCTGATTGCATCACAGACCCTAAAATAAACTTGAGATGAAAATATGATGATCTGAGACTGCTCCGAAATTCGTGCAGTAGATTAGATCCTGATCCGATCCTTCTTCGAAATTGATAACATCGATCATGGTTAATCCATATTAAGTCATCCTGATATAATCTCTGATGATCTCAATCATGATTGTCACTTTTGAAGGATACGAAGATTCTCTCTCCACTTTCTCTCTCTACTTTCTCTCTCATGATGGACTTTCTCTCTCTAAAAAAGGTCTATGGATCCTGTATCGAGTCATGCCTTCATCTTTTAGGGGTTCATATTGACTCTAACAAGATGATCCGAAATTGCTTTGATATCCGTGCTGTATGTCAACCTCATCTGATCGTATCAAAGATCTTTCAAATTTATTATTAAAGAACCCTATTGATTGATCTTGACTTTAATTCGATCTGTGCTTCATGATTTCTTGATCAAGTCACTTGAATCTGACCCTCAGATCAGAGATCCTGAATTGCTCTGGTATCTGGATGGTCCGACACATCCGGACAACAGTCCTCTTTCCTTATGATTTAATCTTGTTATATTTATGGAATAGAATTTGATAATGATTTGATATTTTAAATAGGATTAGCTGATTCTTCTAAGGAAGTCTGAAGATCTGAGATGAACGAGGTAAGTGGATCTTATGCTCCTTATTTATTTTTAAATGATCATGTTTTTATGCAAAGAATTGCTATTGATGAAATCATAATTTTTCATAAAATAAGGATCGGCATATGTGATATAAAAAAGCATGTTTTATTATGAGCATTGATTTCATGAATATGTCTTATGAAAATAGCATGATTATGAAGGATGAATTTCATTGTTTTTCCATCTAAGTATATGTATGCTTTAAAAAAAAGATATAATGATTTCAAAGACTCTCAGATGGCTATGAATGAATCCCTTCGGAAAGGTCGACATCCGGAGCTAGCATCCACACGAAACATGGCCCTGCCAGCGGGTATAAAGTTGGCACATGAATTAAGAACTCTGTCGATTAAGAAACATGGCCCTGTCACGGGTATAATAGTGACCTTAGCACGAATATCTGTGAGCAATATTTTGAAACATGACATGAATACATGATGAAAATGATTTACGATTCATGATTGTGAAATATACATGATTTATGCATGCATGATGAGTTTATAACTTGTTTTGTTATATGCTCTATGAAATGCTTTATTTTGTATTATCTGTTATTTTCTAAATATTGCATTATCATGAAAAACTTATGCTTGATCCGATAAGAAAGCGCAAGTTCTACTTACTGGGCTAGTGTAGCTCATATTCTTTTTGTTTTCTTTTTAGAATGTGATAATCCAGCCTGATGGGCCAAAAAGCCTACAAAACCCATTAAAAAAAAAATAAAAAAATAAGAAAAGAGAAAAATTTCCTCTCTCCCCTCTTTCTCCCTCTTTCTCTCTCTTTCTCCCTCTATTTTCTCTCTCTAAAAAGATAAGAAAAAGAAAAAGAAAAAGAAAAAGAAAAAGAAAAAAAATATATATATATATAAGAATAATAATAATAAAAAAAATACATGTGAGAGAAAGTTTCTCTCATTTCTCTCTTAAGTCTTTCTCTCTCTAGAATTGGACTTTCTCTCTCTATCTTCTCTCTACATTTTCTCTCTCTAGATTTTCTCCTTATTTTCTCTCTCTAGATTTTCTCCTTATTTTCTCTCTCTAGACCTTTTATCTCTTTTTATGAATTTCGTCTCTCTAGGGTCATTCTCTCACTGATTGTATCACAGACCCTACGATAAACTTGAGATGAAAATATGATGATCTGAGACTGCTCCGAAATTCGTGCAGTAGATTAGTTCTGTTCGAAATTGATAACATCGATCATGGTTAATCCATATTAAGTCATCCTGATATAACCTCTGATGATCTCAATCATGATTGTCACTTTTGAAGGATACGAAGATTCTCTCTCCACTTTCTCTCTCTACTTTCTCTCTCATGACCGACTTTCTCTCTTTAAAAAAGGTCTATGGATCCTGTATCGAGTCATGCCTTCATCTTTTAGGGGTTCATATTGACTCTAACAAGATGATCCGAAATTGCTTTGATATCCATGCTGTATGTCAACCTCATCTGATCGTATCAAAGATCTTTCAAATTTATTACTAAAGAACCCTATTGATTGATCTTGACTTTAATTCGATCTGTGTTTCATGATTTTTTGATCAAGTCACTTGAATCTGCCCTCAGATCAGAGATCCTGAATTGCTCTGGTATCTGGATGGTCCGACACATCCGGACAACAGTCCTCTTTCCTTATGATTTAATCTTGTTATATTTATAGAATAGAATTTGATAATGATTTGATATTTTAAATAGGATTAGCTGATTCTTCTAACGAAGTCTGAAGATCTAAGATGAACGAGGTAAGTGGATCTTATGCTCCTTATTTATTTTTAAATGATCATATTTTTATGCAAAGAATTGCTATTGATGAAATCATAATTTTTCATAAAATAAGGATCGGCATATGTGATATAAAAAAGCATGTTTTATTAGGAGCATTGATTTCATGAATATGTCTTATGAAAATAGCATGATTATGAAGCATGAATTTCATTGTTTTTCCATCTATGTATATGTATACTTTAAGAAAAAGATATAATGATTTCAAAGGCTCTCAGATGGCTATGAATGAATCTTTTCGGAAAGGTCGACATCCGGAGCTAGCATCCACACGAAACATGGCCCTTCCAGCGGGTATAAAATTGGCACATGAATTAAGAACTCTGTCGATTAAAAAACATGACCCTGTCACGGGTATAATAGTGACCTTAGCACGAATATCTGTGAGCAATATTTTGAAACATGACATGAATACATGATGAAAATGATTTACGATTCATGATTGTGAAATATACATGATTTATGCATGCATGATGAGTTTATAACTTGTTTTGTTATATGCTCTATGAAATGCTTTATTTTGTATTATCTGTTATTTTCTAAATATTGCATTATCATGAAAAACTTATACTTGATCCGATAAGAAAGCGCAAGTTCTACTTACTGGGCTAGTGTAGCTCATATTCTTTTTGTTTTCTTTTTAGAATGTGATAATCCAGCCTGATGGGCCAAAAAGCCTACAAAATCTATTAAAAAAAAATAAAAAAAAAAGAAAAGAGAAAAATTTCCTCTCTCCCCTCTTTCTCCCTCTTTCTCTCTCTTTCTCCCTCTATTTTCTCTCTCTAAAAAGATAAGAAAAAGAAAAAGAAAAAGAAATATATATATATATATAAGAATAATAATAATAAAAAAAATACATGTGAGAGAAAGTTTCTCTCATTTCTCTCTTAATTCTTTCTCTCTCTAGAATTGGACTTTCTCTCTCTACCTTCTCTCTTCATTTTCTCTCTCTAGATTTTCTCCTTATTTTCTCTCTCTAGATCTTTTATCTCTTTTTATGGATTTCGTCTCTCTAGGGTCATTCTCTCTCTGATTGCATCACAGACCCTAGGATAAACTTGAGATGAAAATATGATGATCTGAGACTACTCCGAAATTCGTGCAGTAGATTAGATCCTGATCCGATCCTTCTTCGAAATTGATAACATCGATCATGGTTAATCCATATTAAGTCATCCTGATATAACCTCTGATGATCTCAATCATGATTGTCACTTTTGAAGGATACGAAGATTCTCTCTCCACTTTCTCTCTACTTTCTCTCTCATGACCGACTTTCTCTCTCTAAAAAAGGTCTATGGATCCTGTATCGAGTCATGCCTTCATCTTTTAGGGGTTCATATTGACTCTAACAAGATGATCCAAAATTGCTTTGATATCCGTGCTGTATGTCAACCTCATCTGATCGTATCAAAGATCTTTCAAATTTATTATTAAAGAACCCTATTGATTGATCTTGACTTTAATTCGATCTGTGCTTCATTATTTCTTGATCAAGTCACTTGAATCTGACCCTCAGATCAGAGATCCTGAATTGCTCTGGTATCTGGATGGTCCGACACATCCGGACAACAGTCCTCTTTCCTTATGATTTAATCTTGTTATATTTATGGAATAGAATTTGATAATGATTTGATATTTTAAATAGGATTAGCTGATTCTTCTAACGAAGTCTGAAGATCTAAGATGAACGAGGTAAGTGGATCTTATGCTCCTTATTTATTTTTAAATGATCATATTTTTATGCAAAGAATTGCTATTGATGAAATCATAATTTTTCATAAAATAAGGATCGGCATATGTGATATGAAAAAGCATGTTTTATTATGAGCATTGATTTCATGAATATGTCTTATGAAAATAGCATGATTATGAAGCATGAATTTCATTATTTTTCCATCTATGTATATGTATACTTTAAGAAAAAGATATAATGATTTCAAAAGCTCTCAGATGGCTATAAATGAATCTCTTCGGGAAGGTCGACATCCGGAGCTAGCATCCACACGAAATATGGCCCTGCCAGTGGGTATAAAGTTGGTACATGAATTAAGAACTCTGTCGATTAAGAAATATGACCCTGTCACGGGTATAATAGTGACCTTAGCACAAATATCTATGAGTAATATTTTGAAACATGACATGAATAAATGATGAAAATGATTTACGATTCATGATTGTGAAATATACATGATTTATGCATGCACGATGAGTTTATAACTTGTTTTGTTATATGCTCTATGAAATGCTTTATTTTGTATTATCTGTTATTTTTTAAATATTGCATTATTATGAAAAACTTATGCTTGATCCTATAAGGAAGCGCAAGTTCTACTTGCTGGGCTAGTGTAGCTCATATTCTTTTTGTTTTCTTTTTGTTTGAACAGAGAAATAAGGTTAGGATCGGCAAAAGAAATCCAAGCTTGAAGATCGGCATAGCAAGCTGAAAAATTTGACAACAGAAGTTTAATTTATTTTATAATCATGAATTTGTAATTATTTATGAATGTTGAGATTCGGGTTAGTACTTGCTTTTGGATTTAGATACTCTGAACCAATATTGGTTCGATTATTTGATGAATAATAGAAATAAATTTTTTTATTTGATAGATTTTAGATGATTATGATGGATTGGCTTCGTGTTATCGTGGGCTCCATCCCTCGGTAGCATGACCGTGTTATGTCCCGGATTTGGGGCGTGACATTTTATGGTATCAGAGCTTAGGTTATAATCTTTGGAGATTATGATATAAATAATTTAAATGATTAGGATATGATAGAATAATATCAAAGCTTAGGTTTAAGATCATTGAGATTATAAAGTGATATCAAAATTTTATGTATGATCAATAGGATGTGACCGAATGGAGTATAATGGATAACATCAGAGCTTAAGATTATGATCATTAAGGACCTGATAGAATGATATAAAGTTTAAATTATGATCACTAGAGAATATGACTTAAGTGGTATTTGAGCTTAAGGTTATCATTATTCGGGATTGTGACTTTAGTGATATATGAACTTGAGGCTAAGATCATGAGGAATATGATAGATATAAAAGAAAGGATTAAATAATTTGATTTCGAATCAATAGGTATTATAATGAAATTTATGCATAAGTGGCATATGAGGTCTATAATAGAATTGATGAGTTATATCATAGATTTCAATTAGCAAGGTTGATCTGAGTACGAGAAGTGCTGACCCTAGAATGAAGTGGGAGGTATTGATATATTATGTTAGGTATATTTGATGACATTGAAATGCTAAACCTATATTGATAAAGGATGTGATAATTTTGCTGATTTTGATATTAATTTCTTTTCAAAGAAAGGTTGGTTTGGAAGTTGTCTAAATGATTGTAAGGTAAATCGAAGGTTAACTCAAATTAATTCTAGACATATTGGATTCTTGAGGAATGGTGAAGCTTATGTAATAAGTTTAAACATAGAAGGTGGATGAAGATTTAATTTTGATGTGCTATGCCTAAGAGATAGTAATGACAAGGAAACCTTAAATTTTACCCTAAATTGTATATGAAATTTGAAAGTTGGATCTATCTTTGATTGATTTAACATACAAAGATATTTTTGATAGACTTAGATAATTTGGTAAGTTGAGATCAGAGTGCGCAGCAAAAGCGTGATGGTCTGAATTGATTAGAAATATTAATCCTTTAAATCAAAAGATATTATGAAATACGTTTGTTGTAAATAAGAAAGGATTTTACTGATAATAGATGGATGCTAGAGAGAAAATCTATCTGATCAAGGAAAGACTCAAAGCAGCACAGGATAGACAGAAGAGTTGGGCAGATAGAAAAAGAAGAGAATTGAAATTTCACTTCAGTGATCATGTTTTTCTAAAAGTATCACCTACTAAGGGTGTCATGAGGTTTGGGAGACATGGCAAGCTGAGTCCGCGATTTATTAGACCTTTTAAAATTTTGAACCGAGTAGGAGATGTTGCTTACGAACTAGCTTTACCATCAGAATTATCTAAAATGCACAATGTCTTTCATATTTCACCACTAAGAAAATTTGTACCTGATCCAAATAACGTAATAAAGTATGAGCCATTGCAAGTTCATGAAGATCTAACCTATGAAGAATTTTTCCTCTGAATTATTGATTGAAAAGAGCAAGTTCTAAGACAGCGCATCATTCCGTATGTAAAGATTCATTGGAGTAACCATAAAGAGAGAGAGGCCACATGAGAGCTTGAAGATGATATGAAGACGAGATATCCACACTTATTTGTGAATGAAGGTATGTTAAATTTCGAGGACGAAATTTTTTTTAAGGGGGGTAAAATGTGATAATCCGGCCTGATGGGCCAAAAAGCCCACAAAACCCATTAAAAAAAAAAAAAAAGGAAGGAAGACTCCCGATCGGAGTCTTCCTCTTCCCCGATTCCGATCAAGAATCGGAGTCCTAGGGCCATTAAAAGACCCTAGGACGAGCTCTATAAGAACCCCCTCCTCTCCTCTAAGTGTAGATCCATCAGCCACCGATGATCGTCGGAGTTTTTCTCCGATTTTTTTGATTGAAGCCGCGGCGCTTCGACCTGTGCTCGCCGCGATTTCACGCCGGTGAGGGTCATCGGAGGCTGTGGTAAGGCCTCCTTCCTCTTCCTCTCTTCTCCCCCTTCTTTCCCGTGCCTGTGGGCACGATGGCCGGCGACGAGTGTCACCGGATTTTGTTGGAAAAGAAAACCTCCTGTTCACGTCGCTTCTTTTCTCTGATTTTTCGACACCGACGGTCACGCCGACCGTCGGCTCTGGCCTCTCCGAACCCGGGAGAGTCGTCCGTTGCCGCCGGCCACCATCGGGCATGATATGGCCGTGATCGGTCGGTCAAGGCACGGGGATCTCTAGGTCCCCTGTTTCGGCCCAATGAAAGCCCGGGAAGAAGAAGAAGAAAAGAAAAGAAAAAGAAAAGAAAAAGGAAAAAGAAAAAGAAAAGAAAAGAAAAAGGAAAAAGAAAAGAAAAAAATGTAAAATAGAAAAATAAAATAAAAAAAATAAGAAAAGAGAAAAATTTCCTCTCTCTCCTCTTTCTCCCTCTTTCTCTCTCTTTCTCTCTCTATTTTCTCTCTCTAAAAAGAAAAGAAAAAGAAAAAGAAAAAAATATATATATATATATAAGAATAATAATAATAATAATAAATACATGTGAGAGAAAGTTTCTCTCATTTTTCTCTTAAGTATTTCTCTCTCTAGAATTAGACTTTCTCTCTCTAACTTCTCTCTCTATTTTCTCTCTCTAGATTTTCTCTCTATTTTCTCTCTTTAGATCTTTTATCTCTTTTTATGGATTTCGTCTCTCTACGATCATTCTCTCTCTGATTGCATCACAGACCCTAGGATAAACTTGAGATAAAAATATGATGATCTGAGACTGCTACGAAATTCGTGCAGTAAATTAGATCCTGATCCGATCCTTCTTCGAAATTGCTAACATCGATCATGGTTAATCCATATTAAGTCATCCTGATATAACCTCTGATGATCTCAATCATGATTGTCACTTTTGAAGGATACGAAGATTCTCTCTCCACTTTCTCTCTCTACTTTCTCTCTCATGATCAACTTTCTCTCTCTAAAAAAGGTCTATGGATCCTGTATCGAGTCATGCCTTCATCTTTTAGGGGTTCATATTGACTCTAACAAGATGATCCGAAATTGCTTTGATATCCGTGCTGTATGTCAACCTCATCTGATCGTATCAAAGATCTTTCAAATTTATTATTAAAGAACCCTATTGATTGATCTTGACTTTAATTCGATCTGTGCTTCATGATTTCTTGATCAAGTCACTTGAATCTGATCTTCAGATCAGAGATCCTGAATTGCTCTGGTATCTGGATGGTCCGACACATCTGGACAACAGTCCTCTTTCCTTATGATTTAATCTTGTTATATTTATGGAATAGAATTTGATAATGATTTGATATTTTAAATAGGATTAGCTGATTCTTCTAACGAAGTCTGAAGATCTAAGATGAACGAGGTAAGTGGATCTTATGCTCCTTATTTATTTTTAAATGATCATATTTTTATGCAAAGAATTGCTATTGATGAAATCATAATTTTTCATAAAATAAGAATCGGCATATGTGATATGAAAAAGCATATTTTATTATGAGCATTGATTTCATGAATATGTCTTATGAAAATAGCATAATTATAAAGCATGAATTTCATTGTTTTTCCATCTATGTATATGTATGCTTTAAGAAAAAGATATAATGATTTCAAAGGCTCTCAGATGGCTATGAATGAATCCTTTCGAGAAGATCGACATCCGGAGCTAGCATCCACACGAAACATGGCCCTGCCAGCGGATATAAAGTTGGCACATGAATTAAGAACTCTGTCGATTAAGAAATATGGCCCTGTCACGGGTATAATAGTGACCTTAGCACGAATATCTGTGAGCAATATTTTGAAATATGACATGAATACATGATGAAAATGATTTACGATTCATGATTGTGAAATATACATGATTTATGCATGCATGATGAGTTTATAACTTGTTTTGTTATATGCTCTATGAAATGCTTTATTTTGTATTATCTGTTATTTTGTAAATATTGCATTATCATGAAAAACTTATGCTTGATCCGATAAGGAAGCGCAAGTTCTACTTACTGGGCTAGTGTAGCTCATATTCTTTTTGTTTTCTTTTTGTTTGAACAGAGAAATAAGGTTAGGATCGGCAAAAGAAATCCAAGCTTGAAGATCAGCATAGCAAGCTGAAAAATTTGACAACAGAAGTTTAATTTATTTTATAATCATGAATTTGTAGTTATTTATGAATGTTGAGATTCGGGTTAGTACTTGCTTTTGGATTTAGATGCTCTAAACCAATATTGGTTCGATTATTTGATGAATAATAGAATTAAATTTTTTTATTTGACAGATTTTAGATGATTATGATGGATTGGTTTTGTGTTATCGTGGGCTCCATCCTTCGATAGCATGGCTATGTTATGTCCCGGATTTGGGGCGTGACATTAGCCCAGCCTATCTTTATAAATACCTAAAGAACTATTGCAGTGGGCCAGCCCAAATCCCATAGGGAGGAAAAAAATGCAGAAAAGCCTACTCCAACCTCATTATGGTAGTTGTATTAGTCTAAACCCATGCTTCCCATGGGATTTTAGGCCCAATCATCTAAACAAGCCCTAAAGAAAAAAATTACTAGAATCAGTAGGCTTGTCGAATATGTATTATTTTTTAAGGCAGCAAAAACACTGAAGAAGATAGTATGCATAACCCAGCTGTAGTTCTGCTAACAATGAATTTCACGGTATAGCAAATAAAAGTTGAGATGAAAGTACTGCAACACTAAGCAAACAAAGTCGTGAATACAACTGCAGTCCAACTATAACCTTATATTTTTAAACTGGTTTGTGCAGAGAGTATTTATCAATATGATAAATAACTACCAAACTAATCCACATGTATCTGAATACTCCAGCATTGTTATAAAGTGAATAACCTGAATGATGTTCAACATGTGGGTCCCTTAAAAAACCTCCAAAGTGTAACCCTCAGCTACATGCATGTTAACACTTAAAATAAGTGATCTTTCTGCAACTTTTCTATCAAAAATAAATATCCACCATTTCCCCAAAATAAAGGCACCACGTAGTCACATAGCAGATTTGTATCTAGTGTTGGAAAGTATTGGTTTCCTAACATAGTTTCCTTCAGACTAGTGAAATCTTCATAACAGAGGCAGCTACTATGGCAATTGCTCTGCATTCACAACATACAACAACATCTCAGCAATGCTAAAAGCTAGCAGTCCATCAAAACAGACAAAAAAAGTTTGGGCAATGCTTACAGCTCTTTTTCAGACCTACTTTGCCACTGTCTCTATGCTTTTGCCTCACTCTTGCCTCCACAAATGCATTACCAGATTACATGCCTCTGCTTTAATGTGATCCCATCATTATTCACCTTAAGATTTTGTTAGGTAGGGCTGGAAATGAGCCAGGTTAGGCGAGATTGGACCAGACCGTATCCCTACCTGAGCCCAATCCAGAAATTTTTTGGGCTTTGGGCCAGGCTTAGACCCTAAAATTTTTGGAAAGCCCAATTGAATCACAAACGGCTTTCTTAGTGATGATTTAGAAATCATTTAAGATGTCTTGAATCGCATCTAACTATTATGCCTCCACAAGATTCTATGCACGCTTAAAAACACCAATATTCAACAGTCATGAGCCCAAAGACTTAAGAAAGGATGATGAACGGATAGCAACTTGTTTGGGCCTAAATTTGGGCTCCACTTCAGACCCTATTCAAGCTGGTACTCGGGTTGGACCACTGATATACTCAAGTCTGGCTCAAAATTCAAATAGGCTCTACTTGAGCCCAAACTCCACTTGAAATTTTTTAGGCCTAGCCCATAGCTCAACTCGAAGTCGAACTGACATGATGGGCCTCGGGCCAGTACAAGCTCATTTCCAGCCTACTGTTAGGGCACAAGGCACGGTTCAAAATCTATTACATCTAACTATGGAAATTTCCCTTAGACAAGAAGTGATCAATGAAAACTTATGCAATGAACTCAAAAAAACTTCCCACCAAGAAGACGAGGCAAACGAAGAAAATTCATTTTACAAATGCATCAACTGCAGATGTGTCCAACTTACATTCCCTTGCTTTTTTTTGTTTGGTGCTGACATTTATTTTTCATCATTTAACTTTTATTTTTAAGGAATTCATTTAGATGAAAGAATTAATTCAACTATCAAATCAATGATCCACAAAGCAACTGCAAAACCTAAAGCAATCCTTTTCTTGCAAAAACCAGTAAATTCTTACCATATCCACCACTGCCTGACTCGAGAGGAACTCGAACACCCCGTCACTCGCGACAACGAAGAAGAGATGGTTCGGCGTGATCTTCACCGTCATGACCTCCGGCACGGCGATGACACCAATACTCTCCGCCGTCAAGTCGCCGACGCTCCTCGTGAAGGCCGTTCCCGGGTACATCCCGTGCTGCACCCACAGCCTTGGCGGGTCCCCATCATTGCTCTCCTCATCCCCCCAGCTCTGGATGTCCGGATCCCTTGTGCCCTCCACCTGGTCGACACTGAGCACCCTCGCCCCACACTGCCGCACCCTCTCATACTCATCCTTCCGGAACGGCGTCTGATCACAAGACAAGTTCTCGGCCACGAACAGACCCCCATTAAAGATGCCGGCGACGGCCCTCGAGTCGCCGACGTTCGCGACGACGAGCGAGTCCCCGCAGACAAGAACGGCGATCGCCGTGGTGCCGCTCATGGAGTCGTCGATCTCGCTGTCGTGGAGCTCGGCATTGGCGGCGAGGAACGCGGAATTGAAGGATTTGACAGGGTCGTCAAGGAGGCGCGTATCGCCGGAGAGGTGTTCGACGAGGCGGTCGCGGGCGAAGGCGGCACACTGGGCCCCGAACTGGCCGTGTCCGTCGAAGACGGCGAAGAGGTGGAGGTTTGGATTCCCTTGAAGCTCGGTCTTGATGCAGAGGACGTCCTGGTTCTCGCGGTCGGGGAACTCGGGGTAGTGCCCGCGCTGGGAGAGGGAGGCGAACTCGAGGAAGAGGTGGTGGGAGGGGATGGCGGCGGAGCCCGGGAAGTGGCGGAGGCGGTGGATGTGGTCGCCGTCGCAGAAGGCGCCGCCGCCGCCGCCGGCGGAGGAGGGCTGGCGGCGGCGGCAGCGCCACTTGCTTAGGACACAGCCCATAGAGAGCTTTCTATTCAGGACTGATTTCTTTTCTCTTCTTTCTTTGTTTTCAGATGAAAAAAAGAAAGCAAGAAGAGTAGGAGAAAGCAAACAACCATCGGGAGTTGAGGTTGTTAAAGGTTCAGTTGAGGGGAAGGTAGTAGGGAGAATAATGTCTCCTCCCTGGCTCTGAGATTAAAAAGAAAAACAATAAACAAAAAGAAAGCAAAAAAAAAAAGAGAAAAAGAAGGAACTAGTTCAAAGGACAGCATCGGGGAATGGAACAAAAATAAAAGGAGTTAGGGTCCCACTCAAGAGTCCTTTGTGACGAGCTTACCAGGGAAGCAGACAAGGAGAGATCAAGCAGTGAAATGGGAGTTGAAAGTGATAGATTGAATGTAAAAAAACATAATATTTTATATTTATTTGAATATATAAAAATAAATAAATATATTAAATGGGATGGAAAGTGTTAAGGCTGAAGTGTTGAGGTAATTCAGTCGACTCTTCCATTTTTAATTTTTAATCGATCCGATAAACATAAATCACCGACTAATAATCGATTGGCCGACCAATAATCAGCTATCCTCAATCATTCTAGATAAATTCCAACTATAACGACTCAACTGACTTCATACCGATGATCATCGGCATATCAGAGTTACTGACCGATGGTCATTCGGACTTTTATAATTATCGACATACAGTCGACATCTTCAGACTACCGACATATAGTCGGCAAATCAGAAACCGTCAGCACAAAAAGCACATATCAGTGATAGGTATAACTGTCCATCCCACGATCACATAATACCGAGATAAGCGGGACTCACGTGTCTAACCATTATAAACAGTTACCAACAACTCGTCTATAAAATGAGATAAATAAATAGCATTTGGTAAGGACTCTTTGTAGCTGAAATTCTGTCTCTCTAAATAATTATCTGCTGTTCACCAGTCTTCACTGACTTAAGCATCGGAGGGTCCTCGCCGGATACAATTCTGATCAGTGTGGACTTCATTTTGTAGTGCTCTACACCGGTAACGGGTGCAACAGGAGATTGGCCGCAACAGATTGACGTGCCAGGTAGGGAGAAGATTTTGAAAAATTATGACAAAAATCAAAGCTCAAAACAACTATATAGGATCTATGAGGCAATCTTTCTGTCGGAAAGATCTTCCTCCCCTACTTCCATTGGTAGAGCCCAGCTCTTCATATCCTATAGTCACTATGAATGCACAATGCTACTTTAGTGCAGCAAATGAAGGTGTTGACAAAAGCAGTACACAACCTCCAACAACAACAGACACAATAATAGTAGCAGCCGTTGGCGGAGGAGCCGGTGGCTCATTCAGTGCCATCCAAGCATAGCCACCGTCCTCCACAATACTTATCCTCTTCATCTCCAGAACGATGATTGTCTCGACATTTTCATCGAGTCGAGCAATCACTTTTTTGATATTCTCATCATGCCGCTCATCATTCACGGTGATCTCCCTCTCCTTCCCATGTACATGGCATCAAGAAGAAAAAGAGGCCATATGTACCTTCTACTTCTCCATCCTCAAGTTCTTCAGGAGATTCTACCTCTAGATTTTTTTCAATAACGGTGGCTCGACGACTACGAGTGCAAATTCAAGGAGATCGACTGTCAACTTGTCCGACTCCAAGTGGAAGGTCGAAAGTCCTCCAACGACCTTGACTTCTATACTATCCAATCTCTCTCTCAACATATCTTGAACGAGCCGATTTTCTCTCGATTCAAGATGCTGCAGATGGAGTCATATGACGACTCCATCGATCCAATTGATTATTTAGAGAGTTACAAGGCTCTCATGATGATCCAGGGATGACTGACACCCTCTTATGCATTGGCTTCTCAACAACTATTCAGAAGGCTGCTCGAGCCTGATACTTTGGGCTTCAGCCGGGAAGCATAAATTCTTTTGAGCAGCTCGAGCATTCCTTCGTGACCCATTTTACCAGTAGCCGAAAAGTGCCACAAACATCAGATAGTCTCTTCTCTATCAAACAAAATAAGACAGAGACATTGAGAGATTTTGTGGCTCGTTTTAACACGGCCACACTTGAGGTCAGAGATCTCAATGAAGATATGGCTATTTCGACCATGAAGAGAGGTCTGAGCGGATCTAGATTTACTTACTCTCTGGATAAAACTTTTCCTCGGATCTATGCTGAATTTTTGGAATGCGTATACAAGTATATTCGCATGGATGAAGGTGCTTCTGACCAATGCCAGACAGAAAAAAATGTCAGAAAAAGAAACAAAAAAAATGGAGCTCCGATCGAATCAAGTTGGTCAACAATCAATAAAAGAGCTTCACCCCATCGACGGAGTCCCAGGCTGAACAACTATGGCAGCAGATATGACTCCTATACTCCTCTTTCTACTCTCCATGCACAGATCTTAATGGAGACCAAAAGAGAGAAGTATCTTCGATATCCCCACCGATGGAAGCGCCACCGAAGAGTCGTGATAAGAAAAAGTATTATCGATTTTATCGTGATCATGATCATGATACTGAACAATAGATTCAGCTCGAGGATGAAAAAGAAGCCCTAATCCGATGTGGCTACCTCAAGAAATTCCGACGAGATCGTCCGACTCAACCTCCCATTGACCAACAGCCTCAACTACAAGCTGAGAAAATGATCAATAATTGAGCAACGACGGGAGTGATCAACATGATCTCTGAGTGATTGAAAGATTGGGGGACAACTTCTGAAGAAGAGTCAGCAAAGAAACGATCACTTGACAATACAATCTCTTTTTCAGAAGATAATGTTTAAAGAATACAAACTTTCCATGATGATACTGTCATCGTCTCGACGATGATAGCAAATTATGATGTAAAAAAAATTCTAATCGATAATGAAAGCTCTATTGATGTTCTCTTTTAATCGACTTTCTCCCGAATGTGACTACCGACTATTGCTCCTTGAATTGATTTTGATGATTACAAAGCATTTGAGGGGGTTACTAATGATTTTGACTTGAAAAAAGATTTATTGTATTTCAAGGGCAAAATCATAATTTTATCAAATTCTGAATCGGAAGCCTCAAGAGCAAGAGCAGAAGATTTGTAATCTATTGGAGGTAATTTCAATATTTTTAGATATGTATTTTGAAAGAAAATCATATTTATAAATTTGAGTCGACCTCATGAGTCGACTCATGTTAAAAGAGGCTGAATGGTATATTAATTTTAGCTGGCACACCCAATTGAGTCGATCCCATGAGTCGGACCCTGTGCATGAGTCGACCCTATGAGTCGACCTCTGTTGTTGTACAAGCCAAAGATATAGAACTGTCAATTTCTATTCTGCGTCATATGAGCTGACCCTATGAGTCGATCCCTGTGCATGAGTCGATCCTATGAGTCGACCCCTGCGATGGAAAAACTCCATAACGGTTAGTTTTTAGCTCATTTTGGCTGCATTTAATGCCCATTTAATGTGCTCCAATGGCTCTATTTCAGCCCAGATTATTCTCCACCATCATTTGAAGTTATAAAAGACACTTAAAGGAGGAAATCAACAAGATTTTGAAAAGGTTCTTCAAGCATTCATTTCAGCCCTAAGAAAAGAGCCCTTTTGAAATTAAAGAAGCTTTCATTTCAAGTTCACCAACCTCTCAAGAGCTTATTCAAGTCTTCAACTACCTTGAAAAAAATCAGAAAAGCTTCCTTCTTATTATGTAAAATATATTTAAAGCTTTATTTGCTCATTAAAGGAGCTACATTTGTATTTCTATGTGATTAACTATTATACTCTGTTTTGAGTTGATATTTAGTTTTGGAAAGATTCCAAAACATGAAAAGATTGATCCGAATCTTGAATTGGATTGTATTGGATTGGCTTGTATCTAAAAAATAAGTATTCTAGCTTGAAATAGCTAGAGTTGGAGGTTCCGACGTTGTATTCGGATTGAATACGATTTAATGGATTTAAATTCCCAAGTAGAAACTTGGGGAGTGGACGTAGGTGAAAGGTTGGCACCGAACCACTATAAATCTTCTTGTTTGTGTTGTGCTTACTTGCTCTCCTTTTAAATTTTTTTATCTTCTTGCATTCTTGCATCCAGCTTTTACACCTTGCATAAATTTCACTCTCCACATTTATCATGCTTATTATTATAAAATCTTCATAGTTGTAAATTAACTTTAAATTTTTAGAAACCCAATTCATCCCTCTCTCTTGGGTTGCATAGCTGGACAACAAGTGGTATCAGAGCTCGGTGCTCTAGACCTAATTTGATTTAACTATCAAAGAGCTAAAGATCTATGGCAACTCAAGTTGGCACTTCACTAGACGAGGGGCAGTCCACAAACCGACCTCCACTTTTCAATGGATCAAATTATACCTATTAGAAAGCTCGGATGAAAATCTTTATTCAAGCACTTGACTATGATATGTGAAGTATCATAGTAAATGGACCACACATACCCACTAAAATAATTGATGGTGTGGAATCAACTAAATCCAAAAAAGAATGGGATGAGATTGATAAGAAAATGGCTCAACTAAATGCCAAAGCCATGAATATTTTGTATTATGCTCTAGATGCTAATGAATTTAATCATATTTCAACATGCATGTCAGCTAAGAAAATATGGAATAGATTAGAAGTAACTCATGAAGGAACTAATCAAGTGAAGGAATCAAAAATTAACATACTTGTGCATAAATATGAACCTTTTAAAATGGAGCATGATGAATTAATAACTAAAATGTTTACTCGTTTTACTAATATTATTAATAATCTAAAAAATCTTGGTAAGTCTTATTCTAACAGTGATCTCGTGAGAAATATTCTTAGGTCTTTACCAAGTACTTGGGAGGCCAAAGTGATCGCAATCCAAGAAGCCAAAGATCTGAATATCCTATCCTTGGAGGAGCTTCTATGATCACTGATGACACATGAGCTAAGCATAAAACAACACCAAGAAGAAGATGTCAAAAAGAAGAGGATAATCGCCCTCAAATCCACTGCTCAACCTGATGAAGAATCCGATGATATAGAAAATAAAGAGCAGGATGAAGAAATGATCCTCATTACTAGAAGGTTTAAGAAGTTTTTGAAGAAAAGAAGATAAGGAATGAGGAAGAGGCCACCTATAAAAGGAGAACATAGCAAAGAGAAGGATAAGGAGCAACCCCTTATTTGTTATGAATGTAAGAAACTGGGACACTTTAAGTCTGAATGCCCACAACTGAAAAAGCATCCCAAGAAGTATAAGAAGAAGACCATGATGGCTACATAGAGCGAAAGTGATGAGTTAAGCTTCGAAGAAGAAGACTCAAATGAACAAGCCAACTTGTGCCTTATGGCACATGAAAATGAGGTAAATACTGAAACCTCTATTGACTTTACCTTTGAAGAACTTCATGAAGCATTTTATGATCTAATTGATGAACTAAAAAAGCTTAGGGTAAAGAACAAAGAATTAAAATCAAAGAATCAATCTTTATTAAAAGAAAATGAGAGTATTTCAAATAAAAAATCAATCCTGTCTCAAGAAAATCTAAACTTAAAAAATGAGATTGTCAAGTTAAAATCAATGGTTGAAAAATTCACTTTAAGTTCAAATAAACTTCACATGATACTTGACAATCAAAAAGCCATTTATGATAAAACCGATCTTGGATATAATCCTTTAAAGAAATAAAAATTTTTGAAAAATATCTTTGTAAACTCATCATACAACAAGTTTTTAAATATAACTTGCTTTAAATGTGGTAGAATAGGACACAAATCCTATTCATATTTTTCTACCAAATCTGAAAATTTTAATATAAAAAAAATATGGGTTCCAAAAAGAACCATTATGACTAACCAAAAAAGATCCAAGAAAACTTGAGTACTTAAAGTCAAAACTTGATTCTTGTATAGGTGTGTCTTGCATCCCAAGGAGCAAACCGGAGATGGTATCTTGATAGTGGATGCTCAAGATACATGACTGGTGATGAATCCCAATTCATCACACTTGATGCTAAAAATGGAGGGATGGTCACCTTTGGAGATAATGGCAAAGGAAAGATCATTGGTATAGGTAACATTGGTATCACTCCCTCCAAGTATATTGAAAATATTTTATTAGTAGATGGTTTAAAACATAATTTATTAAGCATCAGTCAATTTTGTGATAAAGGATACAAAGGCATTTTTGAATCTTTAGTTTACATTGTAACTAGTCCTATTAATGAAGGCATTAAATTTGTTGGGCATAGATATGGTAATGTTTATATGATAGATTTGAATGATCTTTTCAAAATAAACATGCAATGCCTAGTAGCCTTGAATGCCAAGATTAATAAGACTAGTTGGCTTTAGCATCGTAAGCTTACACATATTAGCATACATTCACTCTCAAAACTTATTAAAAAGAAATTGGTTATCGGCTTACCCAAATTAAATTTTGAAAAGGATAGAATTTGTGATGGATACCAAATGGATAAACAAACACGAGTCTCATTTAAATCTAAAAATATTGTTTCAACTTCTAGGCCATTAGAACTATTGCACATGGATTTATTTGGACCCACTAGAACTACTAGTCTATGTGGAAAATGATATGATTTTGTGATTATTGATGATTTCTCTTGTTTTACATGGATCTTTTTCTTAGCACATAAGGATGAAACTTTTCATGTTTTCTCAAAATTTTATCAAAAAGTCACAAATGAAAAAAAAAATTTAATTCAAAATATTCGAAGTGATCATGAAACCGAATTTGAAAATCAAGATTTTAAAAAATTTTATGATGAAAAAGATATTGACCATAACTTTTCAGCACCTAGGACACCCAACAAAATGGGGTAGTAGAAAGGAAAAATAGAACTTTTGAAGAAATGGTCCGTACCATACTATGTGAAAGCAACCTTCCAAGATATTTTTAGACGGAAGCAATTAACACGGCATGTTACATATTAAACCGTGCTTTATTTAGAACAATTTTAAAGAAAACATCTTATGAGCTTTGAAAAGAAAGAAAATCAAATATTGCATATTTTTATATTTTTGGTTGTCGATGTTTTGTTTTGAACAATGGTAAAGAAAGACTAGAAAAATTTGATGCAAAATTCGATGAAATAATTTTTCTTGGTTACTCCTCTTCTAGCAAAGCTTTTAGAGTTTTCAACAAAAAAAACTTTAATAGTAGAGGAGTCAATACATATTATTTTTGATGAAACTAACGATTTTCCTTCAAGAAAAAATGAAGGTATTGATGATACAGATCCTCTTATAGAAGGGATGAAGGAGATCACTCTAAAAGACTCAACTATTCAAGATGATGAAGAACATGAAGACAAACAGAATGAGGAAGGTGAAGAACAACAAGAACAATCTCTAGGTACAAATGATCTACCCAAAGAATAGAGGTATGATCACAATCACCCCAAGGAACTAATTATTAGTGATCCTACACATGGTGTAAGAACTCGCTCTTCATTTAGAGATGCATTCAATCATTTTACTTTGGTCTCTCATCTTGAACCTAAAACCATAGATAAAGTTAAAAAAGACTATAATTGGATAAATACAATGCAAGAAGAACTTAATCAATTTGAAAGAAATAATGTATGGACTTTAGTTTCAAGACCTAAAAATTATTCAATAATTAGCACAAAATGGGTATATAGGAATAAATTGGATGAACATGAAAATGTGATAAGAAATAAAGTGAGATTAGTTGCAAAAGGTTATAATCAAGAAGAACAAATTGATTTTGATGAGACCTTTGCACCTGTTGTTAGATTAGAAGCAATTAGACTTCTACTTGCATATGCTTGCTTTATGAATTTTAAGTTATTTCAAATGGATGTCAAAAGTACTTTTCTAAATGGATATATTGCAGAAGAAGTTTATGTAGAACAACCTCCAGATTTTGAAAATCATGCTTTTTCTAATCATATTTTTAAATTAAACAAAGCATTATATGGTTTGAAACAAGCACCTAGGGCTTGGTATGAAAGGCTAAGCAAATTTCTCCTTAATAATAATTTTTCAAGAGAAAATGTAGACACAATCCTTTTTATTAAAAGAAATTAAAATGATATATTAGTTATACAAATATATGTTGATGACATTATTTTTGGGTCTACTAATGAAACTCTTTGTCAAGATTTTGCTAAGCTCATGCAGGAGGAGTTCGAGATGACTCATGATGGGAGAACTTACATTCTTCCTCGGACTCCAAATCAAACAAACAAAGGAAAGAATCTCCATCATCCAAAGCAAGTACACAAGAGAACTACTCAAAAGATTTGGAATGGAGAACTCCAAAGCAATTGGCACACCCATGAGCCCATCATGTAAGCTTGACAAGGATGAAGGAGGTAAAAATATAAACTTAAAATTTTATAGAGGCATGATTGGTTCTCTATTGTATTTAACTGCTAGTAGACCAGATATTATGTTTAGTATTTGTCTTTGTGCTCGCTTTCAATCAAATCTGAAAGAATCTCACTTGAATGCAGTTAAAAGAATCCTTAGATATTTAAGTGGTACACAAACTCTAGGACCATGATATTCTAAGGACTCATCAATTGACTTGATAGAATATTCAGATGTTGATTTTGCTGGATGTAGATTCGATAGAAAAAGTACTAGTGAAACTTGTCAATTTTTTGGAGTTAACTTAATCTCTTAGTTTAGCAAGAAGTAAAACTCGGTAGCACTGTCTATGGCCGAGGTCGAATACATTACAACCGAAAGTTGTTGTGCTCAAATCTTGTAGATTAAGCAATAACTTGAAGCTTTTGATATCAAACTCAATAAAACTTCCATAAGATGTGATAACACTAGTGCTATAAATCTAATTAAACATCCAATTTAGCATTCTAGATTAAAACATATTGAAATTAGGTATCATTTCATAAGAGAACATGTTCAAAATAAAGATATAATTTTTGATTATGTTTGTATTGAAAAATAATTGACTGACATCTTTACCAAGACCTTAAGTGAAGATAGATTTTATGAAATTAGGAAAGAACTAGAAATCTTTGATCCATCAGCTTAAGTATCTCTCTGATTCTAAATTCTTAATGCCAAAAATTCATTGAACCAAATCTATTGAGCTCAATTCTCATTTTTCTTAAGAGCTCAAAAGCTCAAAACTATCATTCACATGATCAATACTTGGGTAAACATCCTTCTCTCAGAGTTTCAAATTTTTTCAAAATTATCTCATCATTCTTTTGAATTTTTTTTGTGCCATGAGTCGACCCCCAGGGTCGATCCTAGGGTAAACTTGCAATTTTGTCAAAATCCTTCGGGCGCTCTCTTCTTATTGAGAATTTTTTTTTGAGCCGCCTCAGCCCTTCGTCTTCTTCCTCCCACCAAACTAAAAGCTCTCCATCTTTTCTCCCTCAAACCAAAGATTTCTCTCAAATATCTCATCCCACCGATTTTCACTCTTCAAATCGTCCGTTTAGGAACCAAGTTTCTCTCCTCTTCCTTCTTCATTTGGAGTGATTCGAGCTTGCCCTAAAATCATCCCCTCTTCTCCAAATCGATGATTTAACTCCTCAAATCCTTGCCTTTTTTCTTCCAAAATTCTTTCCTCTCTACCTCACATTTAGTCTCTTAAGCTTCTTTCAAGTCTCTCTTGACCTAATGGCTCCCAAAACGAAGCTACCACAAAGAAAAAAATTCGTTCGCAGGTTGGAAGAGAGTGTGCGCAGAAAGAGATTAGCAGCCGAGTCCTCTCTTACTCTAATCCCTGCTCTAGATCCTGCTTCAGCTTCCACTCAGTCCCCAATCAGCCCAAGCAAGGTACCTCTCTCTGATCGAAAAGTGAAATCCGAAAAAAATATTGATTTTAAGTTTTTTGAAAAAGAAGAGTTCACTATTGGATCGAAGATTAAGTATCGAGGATGAAAATTTAACTGCTCTTTAAAGAAAAATACTTATGTCGATCTAGTCAGAAAATTTTACTTAAATTTGAGCTATTGCAATGGAATAGTAAAATCTACAGTAAAAGGTATTGATGTTATTCTTGATCCAGTATATTCGAGACAGATATTGTATTTGCCTTGTGAAGGCTATACCAATATGGAGCTCCCAATTAAAGAAGAAGGAATTAATGTTATCTTAGGGAGAACCTATACTGAAAGTCTAAATAAATTGAAAGCAAAAATTTTTTCTGTTGAGATGAGGCTGTTACATCACTTGGTAACCAAACTGTTTGTCCCTAGGAGTCGGAGACACGACCTTCTATCTGGTAGGGACATTTGCATTTGTACCATGTGATCACCCAAACCCCCCTAAACCTTCCAGCATTGATGTTTGAGGCCATGAGGGAAACCCTGAACAGGTCCAAGACTCACTTGCCTTTTGGTATGGCACTCACCTTAATTTTTAGAAGGTTCAGAATCAGTTTTGAAGGGGAGACAGTTGCTAGACTATCTCATTCCGACACCATCAACCGCCACACACTGCATCGCATGAGTTTCTCTAAGACTGATGGTGGTTGGACAAAGGATGTTGAGGAGAGAGTGGATGATAGAGCAGAGGAGGGACCATCTTCACCTCTTCGTGATCACAAAGCATCTCCTGATATTCAGTTCATATCTGATCACGAGGCTGGTCCTTCAGAGTCTGTGAGGAGGCATACTTCAGTTCCACAGTCAGAGAGCAGGACACATCCTTCAGAGTTCAAACTAGCAGATGATCAGATTGAGATGATGTCCCAGCGTGTTGCCTCTATTCTATCTCAGCAGTTTACCACTTCAGTCTTTGCTCAGAGATCGACATCCCAAGGTGACTCAGACCAGACTCTGATCTCTCATATTTCTACTATTTTTCAGTTGCTCACTGCTCAGTCGGTATGTATTGAGCAGCTTGAGGGATATATTTTGAGATTGACAGGCAGAGTTTTAGATTTGCAGGGGCAAATATTAGCTTTAGCCCGTCCCCAGCCGCATGAGGATATCACAGAGGTCTCAGACCTAACTACAGAGGTGGCTAGACTTCGAGGAGTCTTAGAGAGTGATTTTGACTTCTTGAGGAGAGAGATCAGAGGCTCCAGTGAGAATGCTTCTACTCAGTTCAGTGCCCTGATGCAGTCTGTATCGAGAGCCTTGGATCTTTTGGACACCATCAGACTTTTTCTTATAGCACAGTCTGTAGCTTCTCAGGCTCCAGAATTCTCTCACCCCTCTACTCGTGCTGGTACCTCTACCCGTGGCCGAGGCAGACGCGGTCGAGGTCGTGCCCGTAGACTTGATCCTATATCTCCTCACCCTATCTCTGATTCTTCAGATTCTGATCTCTCTAGCCATGACATCTATTAGATCTAGATTAGTTTGTCTCCTATGTCTAGGATCTATCTTATGGGCTTTGTATTTATTGGCTAATTAACTTTTGGATAGTTTCTATCCATGACTTTTGTATTTTGAGTTGACTCATGTGTATTGGGACACCTTTTGTATTCAGTCACTTTTTAATATATATATATATGTGTGTGTGTGTGTGTGTGTACGCGCGCGCGCGCGTGCGCTCTTTGACTTTCAATGAATGTCTATGAATGTGACCAAATTGAATTGTTTTAATTATGAGATATAAAAGATAACTCATATTAGTACTGAGAAATACTATGAATTGCAATATCTTCTAGATGAGCAAATTGATATATCCTTTATGTTTGCTATGTTGAGGGGGAGTAGAGAAATAAGCAATCAAAGAAGGGGGCTAAAGAAGTAAAATATGGTATCAAAAAGAAGGAGTAAAGAAAATATACCTTTTTTTGTCATCTTTCTTTTCTTTTCTCTATCCTTAAAATCTTTTAAAATCTTAATTGATGCTACCAAAAAGGAGGAGTAAAAAAAATTTATCCTTTCAAGATCTCTTAAAAGGAGTAGAGAATCTTAATTGATGCTATCAAAAAAGAAGAGTAGAGAATCAAAATTAAATTTGAGCAATAAGCAATAAAGAAATGAGTAATAAGCAATAAAAAAATTAGTAATAAGCAAAATTGTTAAGCAAATGTGTCAAAGAATCAAAATCGTCAGCTTTTCTTTTTATCTAATTTTCAAAGTAAATGAACTTATAAGCAAATTTCAAATTGATCTTCAAACTACTTATGATGCATTTCGTTCAAATACTTAGCTAGGATATTGAAGTGATGCATCTTCATAAATTTAAAATTCATGTTCGATGCTTTATATATACTTTTGCTCAAGTATTTTATCATCATCAAAAAGGAAGAGATTGTTGCTCCTTGAATTGATTTTGATGATTACAAAGTATTTGAGGGGGTTACTAATGATTTTGGCTTGAGAAAAGATTGATTATATTTCAGGGGCAAAATCATAATTTTACCAAGTTTTGATTCGGAAGTCTCAAGAGCAAGAGTAGAAGATTTGTAATCTATTGAAGGTAATTTTAATATTTTTGGATGTGTATTTTGAAAGAAAATCATGTTTATAAATTTGAATCGACCCCATGAGTCGACTCATGTCAAAAGGGGCTGAACGACATATTATTTTTAGCTGGCACACCCAATTGAGTCGACCCCATGAGTCGACCCCTGTGCATGAGTCGACCCTATGAGTCGACCTCTGTTGCTGTGCAAGCCAAAGATATAGAACTGTCAATTTTTGTTCTGCACCATATGAGCATATCCCATGAGTCAACCCCTGTGCATGAGTCGACTCTATGAGTCGACCCCTGCGACGAAAAAACTCCACAATGACTAGTTTTTAGCTCGTTTTGGTTGTATTTAATACCCATTTAATGTGCTCCAACGACTCTATTTCAGTCCAGATTACTCTCCACCATCATTTGAAGTTATAAAAGGTACTTAAAGGAGGGAATCAATAAGATTTTGAAAAAGTTCTTCAAGCATTCATTTTAGCCCTAAGAAAAGAACCCTCTTGAAGTTAAAGAAGCTTTCATTTCAAGTTCACCAACCCCTCAAGAGGTCATTCAAGTCTTCAACCACCTTGAGGAAAATCTGAAAAGCTTCCTTCTTATTGTGTAAAGTATATTTAAAGCTTTATTTGCTCATTAAAGGAGCTACATTTATATTTTCATGTGATTAACTGTTATACTCTGTTTTGAGTTGATATTTAGTTTTGGAAGGATTTCAAAACGTAGAAAGGTTGATCCGATCCATGAATCGGATTGTATTGGGTTGGCTTGTACCCAAAAAATAAGTGTTCTAGCTTGAAATAGCTAGAGTCGGAGGTTCCGACGTTATATTCGGATTGAATACGGTTTAGTGGATTTGAATTCCCAAGTAGGAGCTTGGAGAGTAGACGTAGGTGCAAGGTTGGCACCGAACCACTATAAATCTTCTTGTTTATGTTGTGCTTACTTGCTCTCTTTTTAAATTTCTTTATCTTCTTGCATTCTTGCATCCAGCTTCTATACCTTGCATAAATTTTACTCTCCATATTTATCCTGCTTATTATTATAAAATTCTCATAGTTGTAAATTAACTTTAAATTTTTAGAAACCCAATTCACCCCCCCTCTCTTGGGTTGCATAGCTGGGCAACACCGACTAACCGACTCAAAAGAGTCTCAACGTTATTGGTCAGTTTTATTAGAAATGCAATTATCATAGAAGGAGAAATTACTCTCCCACTAACCGCAGGAATGGATCTACAGTAAAGTATCATTCTCTTGACATTCATGATTGTCTAAGTTCCTTCGACTTACAATACCATACTTAGACAATCAGGACTCAATGCCTTAAAAGCGGTTGTATCAATATATTATTTATTGATCTGATTTTCAACAAGAAATGAAGTTGGAGAAATGTATAGAGATCAATAACTTGCTCAACATTGCTTCATTGTCTCTACATAGAATAATCAATCTGAAGACTTTTTATCCATTGATAAATTGGATCAAAAAGAAAATAAAGGAAGGGGTGAACCAGCCAAGCAACTGGTTTCTATCCTGTTAAGAGAAGATAATCCTGAAAAGATGGTCCAAATTGGATCGCAATTATCTGATCTGAAGTGACAACAACTGATGAATCTACTAAGAGCAAATGTCAACATTTTTGCTTGATCGATAATCGATATGTCAGAAATTTTTTTGAAAGTAATAACTCACCGGCTGAATATTGATCTTAAAATTAGGCCGATGAGGCAGAAGAAAAGATCTTTTGCTCCTGAAAAGTAGAAGATCATCGATGAAGAAGTCAATAAGCTCCTCACGACTGGCTTCATCAGAGAAGCTAATTATTTCGATTGGCTTGTCAATGTAGTGATGGTGAGAAAAATTAATAAAAAATGAAGAATCTATATCGACTACATAAATTTAAATGAAACTTATCCAAAAGATAGTTTTTCCTTATCAAATATCGATCAACTAGTTGATGCAACTTCGAGACATCGACTTTTGAGCTTTATAGATACCTTTGTGGGCTATAATCAAATTCAGATGGCACTCGAAGATGAGGAGCACACCGCCTTCATAATTGATAAAGGCATCTACTGTTATAAAGTAATGCTATTCGATTTAAAGAATTTCGAAGCTACTTATCAACGGCTAGTCAACAAACTATTCAAGATACAAATTGGATGTAACATGGAAGTCTATGTTGAGGATATGCTGGTGAAAAATTTTTAAATTTTTGATCATGTTCGAAACTTGAAAGAAGTCTTCGACATACTTCGATGACATCAGATGAAATTGAATCCGACTAAGTATGCATTCGGGATAACTTCCGAAATTTTTTTTAAATTTTTCATATCACAACGAGTAATTGAAGCTATCATCAATATGAAGCATTCAAGCTCCAAAAAAGAGATACAACAATTCAATGGAAGGATCTCTGCACTCAATTGATTCATCTCAAGGTTGGCAGAAAGATGTCTATCCTTCTTCAAAATCTTGCGACAAACAAAAGACTTTTTATAGTCAGATGAGTGCCGACAATCCTTCGAGGATCTAAAAAGATATTTGACATCTCCATCATTACTCACAAAACCAAAGATGGGAGAAATATTGTATCTTTATCTGACGATTTTGACAGAGGCAGTTAGTTCGATACTCATCCAAAAGGATGAAAATTGAATTCAACGGCCAATTTATTACACCAGCAAGGTGCTTCATAATGCTGAAATACGATATCTAAGAGCAAAAAAGATGATCTACACTCTAATCATATCATCACAATGACTTCATCCATACTTTCAGACACATCCAATAATTATCTTGACAGATCAGTCATTGAAGGTAATTCTGTACCGATCTGATACTTCAGATCGAATGACGAAATGGGTAATAAAATTCAATGAGTTTGATATTCAATATCATCCACGATCGTCAATGAAGGTATAAGTTTTGGCCGACTTTATCGTCAAGTACACTATATCCGATGATAATCCTGAGGATGAACTCGATGACAAATCGAAGCAAATTGAAACTCCTGAGGCCGACTTAACATCGGTGTGGGTGCTATATATTGATAGAGCATCCAACGCACAAGACAGTGGAGCCGATCTCATCCTCATCAATTCTGAAGGGATCGTAATCAAATATGCCCTTCGATTTAATTTTAAAGCTTCAAATAACCAAGTCGAGTATAAAACTCTTTTAGCCGGCTTGAAGGTTGCCAAAGAACTTGACATTAACAACTTGAAAATCTTCACCGACTCATAATTGATTACCGAGCAAGTCAAGAATGAGTTTGAAGTCTGAGACCCCGTTATGATGAAGTACCTTCAAAAAGTGAAAGATCTTACATCAATCTTAAAATATTTTGAGATCTCTCACATTCCAAGAGCAGAGAATGCTCAAGCTGATGTACTTTCTCGACTCACAACTACTTTATTCAGCTTGCTTGATCAGACGTTCATCGAATATCTTGAACAATCGAGTATTCATAAAGTTGAAGAAGTACTGCAAATTAATGACGGGCCAAGTTGGATGAACCCGATCATCCAATATTTGACTAATGAAACTCTACCTACAGATCTTTCAGAAGCCAAACAACTAAGGTGGATGACCTCACAATATATTTTAATGAATGGATAACTCTATAAAAAATCATTCTCTCTTTCCTTACTGAAGTGCTTGAGACCAGCGGACGCCAACTATGCGCTCTGAGAAGTTCATGAAGAAATTTGTGAAAATCACTTGGGGGCAAATCATTGACTTATAAAATCTTGCAACAAGAATATTATTGACCCACCATGAAGAAAGATGCAGCTGAACTTATTTGAAGATGTAAACCATATCAAAAATATGCTATTATACAACATCAATCAGCTAGCCAGCTGACATCAATTATTGCACCATGACCCTTTATACAGTGAAGAATCGATATACTTGATCCTTTCCCTCCTGCATCTGGTCAAAGAAAAAATTTATAGTGGTTGTTATTAATTACTTCACCAAATGGGTAGAAGCTGAACCCTTGGCATAAATCACTGAAAGTAAGATGAAAGATTTCATTCAGAAATTAATCATATATAAATTCAATCTACCACACACTATCATCACCGACAACAGTCGATAATTTGACAATCAAAATTTCAAAGAGTTTTGTGCAAAATTTTATATTACGCACAAACTCACTTCAGTCGGCCATCCACAATCTAATAATGAAGTGGAGGTGACAAATCGAACAATTCTATATGGTCTCAAGATCAGATTGAATAAAGCTAAAGACCTCTGAAACTGAGGTGACAACTCTTCGTATACCGACAAGAGAATCGTCATTCAACTTAGCCTATGGAACTGAGACGATAATTCTACTTGAGATCGGATTGCCATCAGTAAGACTCAAACAATATAATATGCTGAGCAATTCTGAATATCGGAGAGCCGACCTAGACTTACTTCTAAAAGTCTGACAGCAAGCTCAAGCTCGGATTGTAGCATATTGGCAGAGAGTAGCCCGGTATTATAATGCAAAGGTCAAATCGAAAGTCTTTCGTCCAAGAGACCTGATCTTAGGAAAGGCAGAAGTTTCAAAATCTCTGGATCAAAAAAAATTATCTCTAAACTGAAAAAGACCTTACAAGGTAACCGAGACACTTCGTTCAGACACATATCGATTAGAAACTCTCGATGGAATGACTATTCTTCGAACTTGAAATATCGATAATTTAAAAATATACTATCAATAAACTTGTTCACATGTACGATATATTCAGAATGAAATATTGAGATTTTGAATCTTGAACTCTTCAATCATCTACAAGTTATCTATAAAAATGATATCAGATCGATAAATAATCGATCAATTTATACTGACTGTATCTCAATTTCTATTATAAAAATCGACTTAAGTCGAACGACGGCATCAAATCGATAAATAATCGATCAGTTTGTACCGACTATATTCTAATTTTTTATTATAAAAATCAACTTAAGTTGAATGACTACTCATGCCGACTTAGCTTTAGCTAAGCGAAATATTATGCCGACTTGACTTTGGTCAAGTAGGAAATATACCGACTTGACTATGATCAGTCGAAGGATATTCGGTTTGTCACCATCTATCAAATACTTAAAAAATTTACAAGCTAAATCGGCTGACACTCGACTAGCAGACAAACTCTACTATGATTATTGGTCAATATTCAACTCACCGATGGATAATCGATAATCCGACTGTTATTCAATGACATTGACGGTACACCAAGATTGAAAAAGGATTCCATACTTGAGAATTTTTTTTTCATTTATTAAAGAAGAGATTACAAAATTGGATCCAGAGTTCGATTACAAAATTATACTATTATCCAATTATAAAAAATGAAGAAGATATTATACCAGTCACCAATCAGCTTCTTCTTCACCTTGCTCCGGTATAGCTTCGGTGGTTGGAGCAGATTCTGGTGCAATCGGTGCATCTCTCTCGTTCGGTGCGATGGTCTCCTCAGCAGCCTCTTCTCTCGAACTAGGAGAGATGATACTGCTCAGATCTAAGTTCAGATACAGTTTTTCGATTGTATCTTTGTTGTCTTCGTATCTGACATAATAGGAGGCGAATCCACCCTCGATAATTTCATCCTTGTACTCTTGTGATTCTCTGAAATTCTCGATGGCTAGATTCAAAGCACCTTTCGCCAATTTTGCCTTTTCTTTGGTGGAGGCCGACTCTGTATCGGCTAGTGCCAACCTCTCTTTGGTGGCCTGATGCCTCTCACACTCCGCCTCAAGTTCTTCTATGCATCTATCACTTTCCTCTGGAGCTGATTGATTGAATAATTTTTACTCTTAATCTGGGACTCCAGGGATGCGATGTTCTGTTGAGCCGACCCTAATTTGGCTGTGGTGGACTCCAGTTCAGTCGTCGCGTGGGAGATCCCCTGCTAGAGGCTCTTCTCCTGCTCCATCGCTGCCTGCTCCCGATCAATTGCTGTTTGAAGCTTTTCGACGACTGCTGCTTTCTCAACATTTGCAACTGCAACTCTATCAATCCAGGCTTGATGAAGCTCGGCAAATTTTCAATATATGCTCTCCAGAGCGTACATAGCATGTGCCAACTGAAAAGAAAAAACAAGTCAGATTTTAAAAAAAAAAGAAAGAAGAAGTATCGTCAACTTACCCTAAGAATCGTCAGATAGAAAGAAGAAAACATCTCGAACATGATCTGATCTTTTCTATTCTCCCTGTCAGTCAGAAGAAGACCTATCTCGATGAGTCATTTGGCCAACGTCGAATTGGCCAAAGCTGACTCATCAATCGAAATTCGGATGTCGAAGAGGGTGGGGAGATCCACCGACGATCCATTATCGACAGAAGTAGCCGACGCCTTTTCTCTCTCTCCAGTCGGCAGTCGTTCGCTCGAAACCACCATGAAGTCGGAGCTCGACTGTGTTCGAGACCACGCCACTTGAGGAATGGTCTGTGTGGCAGCAGATAGCTCTAGTTCGATCGTGACTGCAGATTCGGTCTGAACCCCTGCTAATGGAACCACTGATGGTTCTGATATGGCATCTCATCTCTCACTGTCTCTACTATAGCCGACGGCACTTCAACAGAAGGAAGCATTGTCGAAGCTGACAACGCTATAATCGGATCAGTGTTGGGAGCTGTCACTGATGGAATGTCAGACTCTCTCATCGATACCAATTCAAAATCAGCCTAACTCTTCTTCATCATTCGGGATGATCCGGTATCGGTCACTGCTCTCTTCTTGGCAGCATGTAGATGAATATCGACAGCTGAGACTCATGCTGTCAACCACATAGCTGCAATCAAAAAAGTTCAATTACAAAGTCTAAAAGTAAATAAAAAATAAAGTGACCGATTATGCTATACCTAAAGAAGTCATCGAACTAAGTCCGGCATCATAGAAAGCTTGCTCCGTCATTAGCTCTCGCTGCGCTGGGACTTCCATATCCTTGAGTCGGAGAAAATCTTTCCGATTAATGATATCAACTCGACTATATTCATTGGGGCCGGTTCTCGGATCACTCTAGAATAAAGGAAAGCCCCAAGAAGATGAAGAAAAGATGAAGAAAAATTAGTTCTTCTACCCATGAATAGACAATGAAAGATCAAAAATAAAAGACAGACCCTTTCTCGAGTTGAAAAACTACCAACCCTTGACTTTTGGGTGAGGACAAAAGACGAAGAAGGCTCAAAAAAGAGAAGGACGAGGGTTAGTCAGAATGAGACGACACAACAAAATAAAATTGATAATTAGTCGAATGGAGTTCGGAGCTAATTAAGCTGGGCAAAGACGGTAGTAATCAAGGAGATTCGAACGAACTCTGAAATTGAAAATCGAAAATTGGCCCGAAGATCCTCTACATAAAATGCAACCTGATCTAGAGGAGGAGAGTTCATCCGACCATCTGGACCAGGAGTAAAGAGCTGAAATTGCTCCAAGATACGATACTATTTTCAGAGCCGATCGATATTAGATCCAGACAAGAAAGAAACTTTCATCTCTAGATCCAAAAGAGAATCATCAGTCAGATTCTCCGATCAACTATCTCAAGAAGTTAAAGCCTTTGTCTTCTTATCCTTACTCGCCATTGAAAATGATAGAACCTAGAAGAAAAAAAGAGGAAAATCTAGGAGGAAGAAACGAGAACTCGATCTGGAACTAGAAAATAACATAAAGAATAAGAAAAACTTCGAAAGCTCTCAGCACCCGAGGCAGAACCCTCTATTGCAGAAGAAAATGACGTATGTAAAAGCAAAAGAGCCAAATGAAAGTTATATTATATATATAGAACCCTTCAATAGTCTGGATGAAGTTATTCAAATCAAGACTTTTTCAGATTTCGACATGTAGCTACATCAAAATTGACCATTAATCGGACGGTTCAATAAACCTACCTTCAGATCATGCCACCTCATCACTATCCGCATGAATGGCACAGAGCCAATGCATCTGAACACGTGGTAGAAATTGACTAATCAGAATTAAATCATCCAGATTCACTGGACGCCAAACTATCTTCTCGAAACGACACCCTAATGATAATCTCACGATTATCAAAATGATAAAACGGCTGAAGACCCTTCGTTTTTCAAAAAAATTATTTATGTCTACAGTCGAATCAGGGCTCGAGGTAATATGTGGGAACTCCCTTCGTCCAATATGTCAAATCATGTGCTAATCCACACGTCAGACTATCTTGGACTTGAGAGTGGGGGGCAACTATTAAGGCAATTCAGCCAACTCCTCTGATTCTGACTTTCAATCGGCCTGATAAATATAAATAGCCGATTAATAATCGGTTGGCCGACTAACAGTCGGCTATCCTCAACCATCCTTGACAAATTCCAACTATGACGACTCAACTGACTTCAAATCGATGACCATCGATACATCAGAGTTACTGATCGATGGTCATTTAGACTTTTACAATTACCGACATACAGTCGACATCTTCAGACTACTAATATATAGTCAGTAATCAGAAATCGTCAGCGCAGAAAGTGCATAATGGTCAGAACATGATCAGTGGTGGGTATAACCATCCATCCCACGATTACATAATGCCGAGATAAGTAGAACCCACGTATCTAACCGTTACAAATGGTTACAACCAACTTGTCTATAAAAAAAGATAAATGAACAGCATTTAATAAGGACTCTTTGAAGCTGAAATTCTACCTCTCTAAATATTTATCTGTTGTTCACTACTCTTCACTGACTTAAGCATCGGAGGATCTTCATCGGATATAATTTTAATCGGTATGAATTTTATTTTATAAATATTTTATATCGGTAATGGGTGTAACAGAGGATTGGCCATAATAAAAAATTTTAGGAATGGAAAAAAATTTGGAAGGGTGATCTCAGGATTTACCCACTTTGGTGTGCCCAGTTTTGATTTGTTTGAAAGTGGAGGGAGGGGGTTGGTGAAGACGTTGGCATCTAAGAGGGGTCACGTGTGGCGGGCTTGGGGTCATCGGAAGGTGAGGGGAAAGAGGGACCAAGGAATAAATAATAATGGGTGTTCTTTTGAAAGAGTTTTCTCGTACCAAGAGTTTCCTTTGAAAGAGTTTTTTTAAGTCCATTTTGGAACTACTTTTATTTTATTTTTTTTAACAGTTTAAAAATATATTACCAAAAAATTGAAGAGTTAAAACAAGTTAGACTGAACTTGCAGCTATAACCCTATATTTATAAACTATATTTATAAAAATCTTTACAGTTTTTGATAGCAAATATTTATTGTTATTAGGAAATCAAAAAAAAATTATAGATGCATTATCTTCAACATCTATTCTTATATGATTTTTCACTAAGTAATAGAAAAAAAATAAAAAATACAAAAATATCCAGCATTTTATTTACCGTTCACAACCTAATAAAAATTCATGTCGCAAAATTTTATCATTTGTATAGTCAAATCTAGAGCTAGAAAGGATCAATCTTGAACCATTAAGGCAACAAAGGAAAAGAAAAAGAAAAATGATGCATACTATGAATTAGATGTGAATTATTTGAAGCCAATCTGATTACGTATATGGTTTGTATTTGACCCCTCGAGTGTAGTTAAATGTTAATGATGATGATCATAATAATTTAGTAGATGGTGTGCTAGTCAATATTTGTTTTAAGTAATCAGAAGAGATATGCAATTATTTACTAGGAAAAATAATTAACAAATATTTGAAGAAGAAGTATATAAAATATTCAAGATTTATCATATTTTGTCTTTACTTTGATTTGTTCCTTTCTCTCATTTTATTTGGATGATATCCTTAATCCGCCCTCTTGGCATTATTTTTATTTTCCAAAATATAAGTGAAGTCCAAATCAGGTTGGCAATTGGATCTGTTGCATCTCTATAGAGACAATGGAGTGAATATGAATCCACTATTTTCAGAACTACATATAAACTATTTTCAGAACTACACATAAACAAATTATGTAGAGACTTAAAGTTTCTAGTTCAACCTAAATTTGACCCCCAGAGCACTTTGACGTCAAACATTGCATGGTAAATAAAATGAATAAAAGTCATTTGAAATATAATATTTAAATATTATATTATATAGTAAATGTATCTTCATTTCTGGTTGTTACACTTATCATATTAATCTCATAAAAAGGCAAAAAAGTAATGACATTTAAAAATATGTAGTTATAAAAATATGTATGGAAAATTAAACATCTTATCAGTTGAAAATCCACCGAAGTTAGCATCATATAATATTTCAAAAATATCATTTATCCTTCTTAAAGTAGTGGGAAAATTATTTTTCCTATCTTACTTTCTTGCCTCATACCGTATGCATACCCAATTTTCAACTACGGAAAAAAAGATCCAATTCCACTCATCAATAAAAATACAAAGTTAATGTTTTATGATGATGGCTTTTTTCTTTTCAAAATTAAGGAGAGTATCTACTCATGATAAGTCATTCGGAGTTCTTAATACGTATAGACCATCATCTACTGCTCAAACCTTAAACATTCTCAAGGAGAAAATGGGAATGCCCACTAAAATATTGCCTAGTTCATAAGTAATGACTATTGTAACTACTAACCTTTGTCACTTGCCATACAACATAAAGCACATAGTTTGCTAGATGGCTAGGCATGGAGGTTGCCCAACAAGTTACACTCAAAGAGAATAAGATATAAGTAGATGTCAGTAGTTAAATCTAGTAGATAAAGCGATGAACAACAGCCATAGATGATCATCTCTTACCTGGATGCATTTAGACATTGAATAGTTAATCGGAGGATTGATACATGAAATTATTGATAACAATCCACAAATGAGCTATGAGTTAGACTTATTCCATGTTTGGTTGTTGGTTAGTTAACCAGCTATTAATGCCAAGGTTGATAAAATGTGTTGTTTGGTAGAAAAGGTGGTAATTAATCAGTAAAGTTCCCTCTCTTACTTTTATGGACTGGAAAGTAGAAAGGTTGTTGGGAGTTAAAACTGCAAGAGAAATTGGGGAATAGAGAGGACTCTTTTCTGCTTAAGTTTTCTATACCCGCCCCCATGGAATTATAAAGTTATCGGGTTAGGCTTCATTTTTGGGGCTTTGATTAATTTAAGATGACACACTTGTTGGCTGCTCGTTTGGCTGCTTAAGCTAACAACTACCTCCCAACCAGCAATAAAGAATGGTCAAATATAGTTTCAGAGGCTACTGATGCCCAAATCCGGTGACGCAGTGTTGCGTGGTAGGTGTCATGTCATAGAGGAATTCAGATGTAGTTGCAACCAACATACATTGGTTAGTGTGCATAAGTACAAAAAAATTTAATATAATAACTATTATATTTTTTTAGAAGAAAAAGATTGTAAGCAGAGTCTTTTTTTTTTTTTTTTTTAATAATATAAAAAATATTTACTTAAATAATTTAAATTTTAACTTATTTACGAATCTAATGCAAAAGGGATAAAATATCATTTTGAATGGTATTTTATTAAGGTTACGTTACCCATAATTTTTACGTAGATGTCGTCTAAAAAAAAATAGAAAATATTATTTTAAATGATATTTTTAAAAACGTCATTTTGAATGACGTTTTTAAAAACGCCATTTTGAATGGCGTTTTTGTTTTAAAAACGCCATTCAAAATGATGTTTTCTAATTTTTTTCTCAAAAAAAAAGAAAAAAAATGAAAAAGAATGAAAAAAATAAAATTTATAATTTTAAATTTATAAAAAAATAAAAATTTAAATTTTGAATAAAATTTAAAATATAAAAATTTAAATTTTTAATTCAAATAAAAAAATAATTTTAAATTATTTTTTCTTTTCAAATTAATTTTTTTTAAAAAATATCTAAACAAAAATCTTAAAAATTTAAAAAATTAAAAATATCATAGACAAAGAAAAAAAGGAGAAAGAAATAAAAAAAAATAAAAATTATAAATTTGAATTTAAAAAAATAAAAATTTTAAATTTAATTCAAAAACATCATTTCAAATTCTTCCCCCATTTTAAATTAATTTTTAAAAAAAATGTTCAAAAAAATAAAAAATTAAAAAAATAAAAAGTGCCATTAAAAAATTAAAAATTAAAAACAATTTAAAAAAATAAGAATTATAATTTAAAATTTAAAAGAAATAAAATTTTTAAAATTAATTAAAATAAAAAATATCATTTCAAATTACTTTTCCAATTTCAAATTAATTTATTTAAAAAATATTTCAAATAAATAAAAAAATAGGCTAAAAAAATTTCATAAAAATAGAAAAAAAAGAAAAAAATAGAAAAATTATATAATTATAAATTTTAATTAAAAAAATTAATTTTTTAATTTGAATTACATTTTGATAAAAAAATAAATGCCATAAAAAAGCAAAAAAAAGAGGAAAAAATGTGAAAAAAAGAAATTTATAAATTAAAATTTAAAAAAAATAAGAATTTTAACTTTAATTCAAATAAAAAATATCATTTCAAATTAAGTTGTCCATTTCAAATTATTTTTTAAAAAAATTATCTGAAGAAAAAAAATATTATAAAAAATAAAAAATACCATAAAAAAAGAGAAAAAAGAAAAAAATATAATTGAAAAAAATAGGAATTGTAATTTTAATTGAAAAGAAAAATTATAATTTTAAATTTTAGGAAATAAAAATTCTAATAATAATTGAAATAAAAAATATCATTTTAAATAACTAAAGGAAAAAATGGAAAAGAATGGGAAAAAAATAAAATATATAATTTTAAATTTAGAAATAAATAAAATTTTTAATTTTGAATGAAATTGAAAATATAAAAATTTTAATTTTTAACTAAAATAAAAATGATAATTTTAAATTATTTTTTCTTTTCAAATTAATTTTTTTAAAAAAATATCTAAACAAAAATCTTAAAAATTTAAAAAATTAAAAATATCATAGGAAAAAAAAGAGAAAGAAATGCGAAAAAAATAAAAATTATGAATTTAAATTTAAAAAAATGAAAATTTTAATTAAAAATTAAAAATTTAAAATTTAAAAAAATAAGAATTTTAACTTTAATTCAAATAAAAATATTATTTCAAATTATTTTATCTCTTTCAAATTATTTTTTGAAAAAAATATTTGAAGAAAAGAAAAAAATTGATGTAAAAAAATAAAAAATATCGTAAAAAAAGAAAAAAAGGGAAAAAATAGAATTGAAAAAAATAGGAATTGTAATTCTAATTCAAAAACAAAATTTATAATTTTAAATTTTAAGAAATAAAAATTATAATTATAATTCAAATAAAAAAACATCATTTTAAATAACTAAATTAATTTTAATTTAATTTTTTTAAAAAATATTCTAAATAAAGGAAGAAAATACCTAAAAAAATGCCAAAAAGATAAAAAAGGGAAAAAATGATATAAAAATATAAATTTAAAATTTAAAATTTGAAAAATAAAAATTTTAATTTTAATTCAAAAAAAATAATTTCAAATTATTTTCTCCTTTTAAAATTTTTCCTTAAAAAAAATATTTCAAAGAAAATCTTAAAAAATTAAAGAAATAAAATATACCATAAAAAAAGAAAACATGAGAAAGAAATGATAAAAAAATATAAGGTATAATTTTGAATTTAAAAAAAATTCTAATTTTAATTCAAATAAAAAATATCATTTCAACTTACTTTTCCCATTTAAAATTAAATTTTTAAAAAAAATATCAAAAAAATAATAAATTAAAAAAATAACAAGTACCATAAAGTAGCCATAAATTTAAAAAAATAAAAAAAATTATAATTATAATTTTAAATTTAGAAAAAATAAAATTTTTAATTTTAATTAAAATAAAAAATATAATTCAAATAAGAAATATCATTTCAAATTACTTTCTCTATTTAAAATTAATTATTTTTTTCCATACCACACCGTACGTACCTGTTCGTGCCTGTATCAGATCGAGATGTACCAGTACGATCCGATTCATCTCATAATTAAATTATTCAATATATTATTATTATTTACATTATAATTTTTATAGTCCTTTTAGCATAACTTTTTCTCTCCTAATGTTCCGAGACACATTCGAGTATGTGTATCCATATGCACAAAGCATAATATCCGATCACTTGAAATTAAATAATATAAAATAAAATTAATATTCAATATTATTAAATAGAATAAAAATATTAAATATATAAAAAATAGTACAATAAAAATGTAAAAAATACTAAATACAAATCTAACAAAGACTAAGTCCCACAAGGACGTCGCGGTGCCCGTGGTCGTTTGGACCTTCTCAGGAAGGTTCTCACCCGTTGCTCCTGCTGTGATGGCTCCTCTCCTATATCAGTGGAGAAGATCTGCTGATCATGCTGCTCAGGAATAACTGATGCTGTCGGATCATCTACGGACTGAGAGACCCGTTCAACCCTCTCATTTGGATACACGGATGGATCTGAAAAGAAAGTATCATACTCATGTGGCCAACTGGTACCCGATGATGTCATCTGGGGGATGTAGGAAGAAGAAGACGCTGTCATCTGTAGATCAAAAGGCGGTGGCATCTGTACCGCATCTAATGATGACATCTGCGGAATATGCGGTGATGGCATATGTGAAACATATAGTGATGGCGTATATCTCATATCTGGTGCCGGGGCTGCTCCATACCAAGGCGCACGCTATATGGATCAACACCAATCGCCATCAATATTTCAGAACTTGTTCTCTCTATCTCCCGCAGTATCCAAATCCGTTCGTCCTCATCAATCGTAGATAAAGCATGACGAACATCCAACACAAGATCCGACATAGAATCAGTCTACAAAATAAAAATAAAATAGTCAGTATACTGTAAAATATAAAATAAAAATATAATACAAATAATATAAAGTAATTTTCATAATCTTACCAAAAGACGCACAATAGAACTCTCGTCCTCGTATCCGAGAACTACATACCGAGGCTGTCCAATAATTCGCACCGTAATGCTAAAAAATCAAGCCATGTAGTCATCGGTATATGAACGGCCTCTCAAAATAGGATCACCATGAAAATGTGATCTCAACGTGCATCTCAAATATCGATGTACTCTGCATGTCTGATACGCCAGTCAATACGAGCTCTCCTTCGTCGATCAATACGATGAAGTCCCTGGCTGGTATCAAACTGCTCTGGGATGCCCTGAATCTGACCAAACTGTCGCAGGACATGATCGAAAAGATGCCACTCTACCACATCAAAATAAATAAGTGGCACCCTAGCAGTCCATATGTCGTGTCCAACTGTATACATCTGCGACAGTATAGCCAATATCTCATCTGTATATGGCTCCCACAAAAACTGATAGAGTTAAAATAAAAAAATTAGTAAGCTAAAATTTTAATAGATTATGAATACTGTAAAATGATATTTATAAAAAATTTAAAATTTATCCGTTTATATGTATCAACTAATGTATCCAACTAGCACCTATAAACCTATGCCACTCTCATCAATACGTGATGAACGTTGAATGCAACGTTCCATCTATTTCACAATCTACTCATGTTAAATAAATTTTATCGAATTTAAAATAGTAAGTTTGAAATAAAAAAAATAATATTTTGATACCTATATTCCAATGGCCCGTCTAGTCTGAATGGAACATCAAGATTCTACTGCTCTGATGGCTTCTCGAGCAACTGTCATCGTAATGGACTGATAGTCGGTATACGCTCCCATACCTAAATCTGTAAATTTCAAAAAAATCATACATGATATACTCAATGTAAAATTTAATTGAATATTAAAAATAAAAATTTTTAATTCACATACCTGTAATAATATAAGATAACCATCAATCTCGCTCTGATCAGCATAAGAACCCTGACACATAGCTCTGTATAGGCAAGCTAGTACTGCACTGCCCCAACTGAGTCTACAAGCGAAGTCTAAATCTTCTAGTAATGGCAAAAATATCAACTTCATCTTATTCGATGAAGTATCGGATAATAGGACACTACCTAACAACCGCAGCACCTGACCCCTAACATATTGCTGCACCATCTCCTCTAGTGCATCATCCGCAATATGAAAATATCGATAACAATCATTCAAACACTCAATCCTGAGTCGTGAATGATCGAAAAAGTATGCGACGGGCTCAAACCCTAGCAATCGTAAGCATAAAGCCTGTCACTCCAGAATGGTAAGCGTGGGATCAACTCTAGTAACTGGATCGCTATCAACTGGTAGTCCAGTAAGGATACTGACATCCTGTAAAGTGATGGTCGCCTCACCAAATGGAAGATGAAATGTGTGTGTCTCTGGACGCCATCTCTCAAGCAAAGCAGTAATAAGACCAACGTCCATCTATATACGACCAATCCGATATACTCCATAAAATTCAAGATATCATAAATAATCTAGCACTCTATGTGGGATGTCCTCTGTCCTCCAGAAGTCAGCATCGGATCATCGAAGATGAAGGTGTCTAGACTCCTGCAATAAAATATAATAATTAGATAATGTATATGACTTTTTCAAAAAAAAATTAAATAGTAAATAGGATTGGAATGCTTACGCTGTCATCTAAAATAGTCTGTGATCGATGGTGCTCTTGCAATGTAAGAATACTGCTGTCTCGAGGATCGGGATACCATGGATCGTAAGCCATAATACGCTAATGAATCTAAAATAACGATATTATCACAGGTGTATTAAAAAATAAGACATAATATATTTTAAAAAAATATAGTTTAAACACAATATTGTCACACAATACAACTTAAACACAAAATTCAATTCATCTCAGGATATTAAATACGTATATTCAAATACAATCTCACAGAAATACATAAAACAATGATGAAAATAAGTCTTCGGAGCCTTTAATTTCTTCCACTGCTTGAAGTTGAAGTATCCTAGGACAGCGACGGCAGTCATGACCCTGTTTTCTATAAATGCCACAGTGGTTCTTACTTCTTATTTGCCTATCATCCATCTCATTTCGTAGTCTTCTTGACTTTGGTCTATCTTTCTACTTGGGTCTAAAACGATGATGATCAGAAATATATTTGAACATACGTGTATGCATCCAATAATCTTCGTATGGTAATGGATTAAAGTCACTGCTCCAAGCATTTATATATGCTGTAATTGTATATGCATCATCCACAAAACCACTAAAATATACAGCAATTTCTTGACACACAGCTAAAACATATGAACATGGGTATTTGTACATGCTCCACTTTCCACAAGAATATTTTTTTCAGCTAAAGTAACAGTATGAAAATTTTTTCCACCTCGTAACCCTGCGCTTGCTCTCCTCGTAAGCACTTCATATATACCTCTTTGAAGGTTGAATGCTGTTACTCGGTGCTGGTTAGCTTTAACTTGATATTCAGCAATCTTAATTGCAACATGAGGAGTAAAAAGATTATTTGGATTCTTCTCTATATATCTCAAGGCTTGGGCATGCCTCGTATTAAAGTATTTCACAAGATGATAAAATGTCATTTGAACACAAGCTGTAATTGGCACATTTCTAGCTCCTCGTAAAATACTATTAAAAATCTCCAACAAATTTATAGTTAAGACATCATAGCGCAGGCCATCATCATGTGCCAACGTCCACTTCTCCTTTTCTATCTCGAACAACTAGCTCCAAGCCTCTTCATTCACTGTTCTGATCCTAACCATGATAAAGTTGAACTTGCAAATTTGATGAGCGCTTTCTGCTTGCCATACTGCTCTTTTCAGCTGCACATTTTTAAAATGAGTGTTGAAATTACTGCAGATATATCTTAAACAGTATCGGTGATAGGCACATGGTGGACTCCATCCAATAGACTCATCTGCGATAGCATTTAATATACCTGGATGCCTGTCAGAAATTAAACATATTCCATTTCTATCTTTAACGATATGTGTTCTGAGCTGAAAAAGAAACCAACTCCAACTTGCAGTCGTCTCTTCATCCACAATTGCATATGCTAATGAAAATATCCCATTCTCTGCATCAATTTCTGTTGTAATTAACATCTTACCTTTAAACTTTTCATACAAATGCATGTCATCAATGCTGATTACAGGACGGCAGTGCATAAAATCCTGGATAGATGGTTTGAAAGTCCAAAAAATAAAATTTAAAACTCGGACATTGGAATTCACAGTTTGAAAAAAATTTCATGAAACAACTGTACCAGGATTTGCATGTTGAAGTACAGCCATATAATAGGGTAATTTAGCATAAGACGGCTCCCATTCTCCATAAATATCAACCAATACCTTCTGCTTTCCATACCATGCTTTCCTGTATGACACTGTATATTGAAATTGATCCTTAACGGTTGCCACAATAGCTTCAACTTTAACACCGGGATCTTTCTCAATAATATGTCGGACTAGTGTGCTAATCATCCTTCCATTGACATATTTATGGTCTCGACTCAATCCCATAAACAAACAAGTGTGAGGATCCTCATATTTTGTGATTTAAAAATATCTATATTTTTTCAACAATGCAGCACGAAGCCTCCATTTATAATTTTGAACATTATCTGATGATGCACATCGTACGGACCATAATTTCGAATGCGACTGAACTACATTATATGTCCGATGCTTCGTAATGTGATAAAGATCAATAGCTCTTCTTACATAATCTTTACTCTCAAACATTAGACCTTTAGAAAATTCAGTCATCGAGGAGTTCCAAAACTGATTGTCAGAGTTCAATCTTCGACCAGCACTAACACAACCACCATTATCTAAATTTATATCGTTAAAATATTATGGAGGTTCATGCAAATGAGGTTGAGATTCTTTCACATTAATATTAGCCTGAACATCTTCATCATCATTCTCATCTTCACCATCATCATCATTACTGCTACTGTCTTCATCCATCCAACAGTCTTCATCTCCACTTTCATCTGACTCAAAGCCTAGATTATCAGAATTTATTCCACTAACTACCCAGTTATCATTTCCTATATGAGTGTCGTCTCCCGCACTTATCACTACTTCTAGCAAAGGAGAAGTCACCATAGCAGAAGACACAGGAGAAGTCACCATAGCAGAAGACACAGAAGAAGTCACTATAGGACTCTGAATAATTGGACAACTAGGACCGGCAGTAGTGGAATGTTGTTCTACAAAAATGATCTCAATACTATCGGTTTGTACTATAGGAGTTACGAAAGGTGAGGAAGGCCCAACATTATTGTCCGCTTGAGTTAAAAGCCGACTATGGTATCCAAAATTTGATACATCTTTCTTTTCAATATATAATTCTAAAAATCGATATTCTGAATATTTCAGAGGAAAGATTAGTATTTCTTCGACATCTTCATCGTCATCAATTGGAACTAAGATCTATTTGCTCTGTATTAACTGTCCCGATAGATTAAGAGATTTTTATTTCAATTTTATTTCATATTTTTCTTTGTCTACAGGAATACTGCTGTATAAATGATCCAATAATTCTTGACGTGATAATGATGAAGATACTCTAATCATCCGATTTGCAGGATGACTGTACTGCATACCAGTTTCATCATTCTGTATCATGCCATCATAATACAATAGTACACGAACTCGAGTACTGACCATTTTCTCAGAAAAACCTACGATAAAATCAAAATCAAAATATTTAGTATTACTAATTATTTTATCATTTCAAAAGATTTACATAATACATGCATCATATCATCAATAAATAGGTACAGATAGATCCTATCCCATTCAGGAATTGTATTAATTCTATAGATTAATTACATTAATCAAACGATACGCAAAAAGGACCGAAAAAATTTCGACAGTATTTTTTCTTAGTTCTCCCCACATGACTCAAAATGTGTGAGGAGAACTAAACAAAAATACTATCCGAAATTTCTCTCGAACCCTCCGCATATCATTCGAATAATGTAATTATCTAGAGAATTAAATATAATTTTCAAACTGTCCAAACTGGATAATCAATTGACTAATGTATATATTTTACGATATCCGTATAAAAATATATATTCAAATATATATTTTATACGGATATCGTAGAATATTCTACATTGGTCAATTGATGGGTCTACATTTTCATGAAATATAATATATTTTAAAAATTTTAAATTACGATCGAATCGAATTTTAAAATACATCTGAATCTAATGAGATAAAAATAAAAATAAAAATAAAAAATAATGAGATAAAAATAAAAAATAAAAAATTGAAATAGACGGCCCACCATGAGGGGCCATCGCAGGGCTGCACCGGGGGCCGTCGCGCAGCGGTCGCCGGAGCCCGATGGGGCCAGCCGCCATCGTGGCCCATCGCCTGGGACCTGTCGTATCCCACCGTCGGGCCCGCCGCCGGGGAAGGGGAGGGTCGGGGCCCGACACGGGGGGCCGTCGTCGTGCCCCGGTGGGCCCGTCGCCCCAGCCCCCACCATCGGTCGTCTGTCGTCGGCGGCCAAGGAAAAAGAGGGGCAGAGAGAGGAAGAGAGAGAGAGAAGAAGAGGGAGAGGAGGGGCCGGCCAAGGGAAGCGGACTGCCGGGGCCCGCCGCGGGGGGCCGCCGCCAGCCGTCTGACGCCAGCGGCCAAGGAAAAAGAGGGAGAGAGAGAGGAAGAGAGAGAGGAAGAGGGAGAGGAGGGGCCGGCCAAGGGAAGGGGCCCACCGCGGGGGGCCACCGCCGGCCGTTTGTCGCCAGCGGCCAAGGAAAAAGAGGGAGAGAGAGAGAGAGAGGAAGAGGGAGAAGAGGGGCCGGCCAAGGGAAGAGGACCGTCGGGGCCTGCCGTCGGGGACCGTCGGGGCCCGTCGTCGGGGACCATCGGGGCCCATCGCCGGCCGTCAGTCACCGACGGCAAAAGAAAAGGGAGAGAGAGAGGAAGAGAGAGAGAGAAGAAGAGGGAGAGGAGGGGCCGGCCAAGGGAAGGGGAGGGTCGGGGCCGGCCGCCCGGGCGCGCAGCCTGCCGCCGGCCCTCTGACGCCAGCGGCCAAGGAAAAAGAGGGAGAGAGAGAGAGAGGAAGAGAGAGAGAGGAAGAAGGAGAGGAGGGGCCGGCCAAGGGAAGGGGACCGCCGGGGCCGCCGCGCGTGGGCCGCTGCCGGCCGCCAAGGAAAAAGAGGAAGAGAGAGGAAGAGAGAGAGAGAGGAAGAGGGAGAGGAGGGGGCCGGCCAAGGGAAGGGGAGGGCCGCGCGGCCCGCCGTCGGGGCGCGCGGCCCGCCGTCGGGGCGCGCGGCCCGCCGTCGGGGCGCGCGGCCCGCCGCCGGCCCTCTAACGCCGGCGGCCAATGAAAAAGAGAGAGAGAGAGAGGAAGAGGGAGAGAGAGGAGGCAGCTTACCGCCGTCGGGAGCTCGCCGCCATGCTATCGTGCCGTCGGAGAGACGCCGGAGATTGCCGGAGAAGAGGGAGAAGAGGGAGAAGGGAGAGAAGAAGGGGGAGAAGGGGAGAAAATGCCATTCCCTTTGGCATTTTCTCCTTTTTTTTCCTCTTTTCTTTTTTTTAGGTTTTTTAATTTTTTTTAATTTCTTTAATTATTTTTATGTAATTTTTTAATAAATAAAATTAATTAAAAATAGAAATAGTAATTTGAATGATAATTTTTTGTTTGAATTAAAGTTAAATTTTTTCTAATTTATAATTATAATTTTTATTTTTTTACCATTTTTTCTTCTTTTATTCACTTCTTTTATGGTTTTTTTTTGAAATTCAATTTAAAATTTTTATAACTTCAAATTATAATTTTAATTTTCTCTCATTTTTATCTTTTTGACATTTTATTAGGTATTTTTTTCTTTTATTTAGATTATTTTTTAAACAATTAAATTTAAATTAATTTCTTTATTTAAAATGATATTTTTTATTTCAATTATAATTAAAATTTTTATTTCTTAAAAATTAAAATTATAAATTTTGTTTTTGAATTAGAATTACAATTCCTTTTTTTTTTTCAATTCTATTCTTTTCTTTTTTTCTTTCTTTTAAGGTATTTTTTATTTTTTTACAATATTTTTTTCTTTTCTTCAGATAATTTTTTAAAAAATAATTTGAAATGGAGAATGTAATTTGAAATGATATTTTTTATTTGAATTAAAGTTAAAATTTTTATTTTTTTTAAAATTTTAATTTATAAATTTTCTTTTTTTCTCATTTTTTCTCTTTTTTTACTTTTTTATGACATTTATTTTTCTTTTATCAAAATTTAATTCAAATTAAAAATTTAATTTTTTTAATTTAAAATTACAATTATATAATTTTTCTATTTTTTTCATTTTTTCTTATTTTTATGAAATTTTTTTAGGCTATTTTTTTTATTTAGAATATTTTTTAAATAAATTAATTTAAAATTAAGAAAGTAATTTGAAATGATATTTTTTATTTCAATTAATTTTAAAAATTTTATTTCTTTTAAATTTTAAATTATAATTCTTATTTTTTTTGATTTTTTTTAATTTTTGATTTTTTAATGGCATTTTTTGTTTTTTTTAATTTCTTTATTTTTTTGAACATTTTTTTAAAAAATTAATTTGAAATGGGGAAAGAATTTGAAATGATGTTTTTGAATTAAATTTAAAATTTTTATTTTTTTAAATTCAAATTTATAATTTTTATTTTTTTTGCATTTCTTTCTCCTTTTTTCTTTTTCTATGATATTTTTAATTTTTTAAATTTTTAAGATTTTTTTATATATTTTTTAAAAAAAAATAATTTGAAAAAAAAGTAATTTAAAATTTTTTTTTATTTGAATTAAAAATTTAAATTTTTATATTTTAAATTTCATTCAAAATTAAAATTTTTATTTATTTATAAATTTAAAATTATAAATTTTATTTTTTTCATTCTTTTTCTTTTTTTTCTTTTTTTTTGAGTAAAAAATTAGAAAACGTCATTTTGAATGGCCTTTTTTAAAACGCCATTCAAAATAGTATTTTTAAAAATATCATTTTAAATGATATTTTTAAAAATGTTATTTAAAATGATGTTTTCTATTTTTTTTTTTTGGACGACGTCTATGTGAAAATTATGGGTGACGTGGTCTTGATAAAATGCCATTCAAAATGGTATTTTATCCCTTTTGCATTAGATTCGTAAATAAGTTAGAATTTGAATTATTTAAGTAAATAATTTTTTTTTGTATTATTTAGGAAAAAGACTCTTGTAAGCAATATGCTAGTAAGTTAGACCTTCACATACTCCCAGCTTGCTGAATCATGGATCACCAAGGGATTATTCCAATCCGGTAGGCTATCACTTTCAAAGATTTTGGACTTTTCATTATTTAAAAGATAAACTATTATCTTATATTAATATTTTTAAAGATGTTTCAATCTTCTAATCTAAAAGATAGTGTTATAAAATTTTAACTGATTTTGTCAAGTAGTACATATGTTTTTCTATTTTTCTTATTTTTCATTATGAGTGGCTAATAACTACCATTTTTCATTATTTTGACTTTAATGAGATAGACCTCTCACAAGGCTTTGAAATAATTGAAGTGGATAAGAAAAATTGAGCCTAAGGTTGGCTGGCTTCTTTCAAATTTTGAAATAATTAAAGTAGATTTTTATGTAAAAATTAGTTAGTTGTTAATTAGAAAGAAAAATCAGTTCTTTTTATAAGATAGTGGTATCTACAGATACATGCATTTTCGGCTATATGACAAGAGTAGGGCATGATACCGATGATAGGTATTTAAGTAAACATTCTAACGATAATCGGGACCAAAGCAGAAAACATGGTATAAGGGAGACGATCGAGTTGACTTGAAAGTATCTTAGCACAAGATATCATTTTATAGGCCAAATAAAGAGAGATAGCCAAAGCAAAGTACTATAGATTGACTGAATAAAGGCCAAATGTAACAGATTTGATGTTGTTCAAGCATGAGTATATGAAATCCTTCCTTTGGTTTAGCAGACGATATGGGATCTAGCCATTATGACAATACGAGTTATAAAAAATAGTTAGTGCTAGTTATTATAACTACTAAAAAAAGTGGAGTGTGGATCTAACTTGCCACTGGTTACTATATCGTTTGTCATTTTGTATAAATAGAATGATACTAAATTTATAATCCTAACTATACCCTACCTCCTTTTCTAAGTAGATAGTATTACCATAGCAGAAGTCTTTAAAAATCAAGACATCTTGACCTATATTAATTATTACCATTTTTTTTTTTTTATCTTCTTTCTAGCTATATAATATTAGTGGCATGCCTGCATGATCACCAAACCAAGCTGCAAGCTTGTTACCCTTTATAGGCGAACATTATCTCTTAACAATTTTGTTCTGGCATTTAAGCACAAAATGGATGGTAATTCAAACAATTATATATCAAATGTGCAATACATGTATATCAGACTTTCAATAAATACATATTATACATCTAATACATATGTATAGCTCATATTGTACCTGGATCCAAAGATAAAATCATCCAAAAAAAAAAACTCAATATATATCATTTTGCAACAAAAATATAAATTCAATTTATTTTTGTACAATCAATAATTAAGTAATTTTTATATAATATTCAGATAATTGAACTATATTGTTAGTTGCCCTCTACAATGGATGATTGAAGATATTACAGAAACCACTAGTAGTATATGGCTCACCCTATTGGTTCACTGATAATTATTATATATATGGGACTTTGTACGTGGACAATATGTGATGAATTTAACCAAATTGCGATTATTTCTAAACATGGAGAGGATTTTAATTTGAACTAGCAAATTATTGTTATTACTTTATTTGTAGCTGTCAATAATAGCAATTTTGAGGACCCTAGAAAATTGAAGAAAAACATTCTTGAAGGCTTACTGTGATTTTTTTTTTTTGTTATCATTCGTTATGCTGCTTAAATTTTTCACTTACTTAATCACTGATCAACTGGAGAGAGTTTCAATTTTTATTTAAAAGGAAAAAGAGAGAAAGCATTTGTAAAGCAACATGTTTGTCGATATCGTCCTGCTTAGATAGTTGGACTCAAAATCCTATAAAATTCGTAATTCAATCATCAAAAATATAGGATTATAAACTGACTAGACTTATATTTTCAAATATCTAAAGCCCCTATTTTGTGGACTAGCTCGAATCATATAGGGGGGAAAAATCACTGTAGCATCTACTCAAAAGATGGTCATGGATGGTTTAGTCTACATCAATTCTTTCGTTACTTTGACTCATCACCACCAACACTTTGCTGGCCTAGACATTAAATCTAATACAAAAATAAAACAGCTTATTTAGAAATTTCTGGAGGCTCCTAGGTGTGCAATATATTATAGAAAGTAGGATACTAATCACAACCTTTGTTTAGCTGCTATATCCTATTATAATAATAGAATAATATATGATGCTGTTGTCATTCGTAACTAAAATAATTTTATCTAGATTCAAAACAATATATAGTGAAAAATCATGGTTTCATTTTGAAGCAGTGATAAAATTGGTAAGGCAAACTAAACAAGCAAACCGTCGTTTGACTTCCTCTTGATTAGTACTGTAGATAGCCACTTCAAATTTAGTTCTCTATATATAATTAAACCTATTCTTTTTAAAACAATTAGGCCTGTTTTCAGGAAGATAGAGACTAAACATAAAATGGTGATGAAATCGAGGACTTGAGAATTAAAATGGTCTATCAGCACTCAACATAAAATGATGATCAATCCATAAGGAAAACTTTAACTTCTACAATTAATAATTTGTTACTGTTCTCATCACTGAGAACAATCTTCCAATAATAACAATGGGAGAACCACCTAGCTAAATCCATGACAAACTAAGAGCATCTTCCCACTGCATAAAGCAAGGGTTCCAATCATCAAATTTAAGTCCCATTGGCTATACGAGCCATTGTTTTAGTTTGAAATATGTAGTCAAGATTGGACGGTCGTGATGTGCATAAAATCAAAGCTTATAAGGGTATTCGGGTGCCTAAATTACTCAATTGTCCAGCCAATTAGTCTGATAAAATAATTGTCCTAACTTCCCTAATCATTTGTGCTTGGACCATCTCAGCAACTTTCACCATATTTCCTATCTCTATTATTGTTTCATGTGCTCCCTTCTCTCTTCCATCCTGCTTCCACCATGGCTGACCTGTAGTTTGATCTCAGCTCGAAGAATACTTTTAAATTGCTTGCAACTCTAGTTTTATTGCAAAGCTTGTGATCTTAAGTTGAAATGAGAACCTAATTGTGCTCTCTGTCTTCAAAGAATTTGTAAGGGAGAAAGAGAGGGGGATTTTGTGTCCTATGTCGGCTGAGAGAAGAAAAACCAATGTTTTCTGGAGGGTTCCATTTTCTCCTTCTCAGGGGAAAATCCAGTAGTTGAGGATAGAGATTGAGAGGGTTTTAGGAGGGCTTCTTCTCCAAAACCGTCTGGTAGCCCTGATTCGAAGTAGTGGGGAGAAAGTGCCTCACCCTTGCATGGGTCTTCATCCCAAAAAGGGGGCAGTACTTTTGATGGTAGGCGGTTGTGGGCTGAGGTGGTGCAGGGGCCACAGCATTTTCAATGAAAATCATCGCAGGTGACAAAGGAGAAGGTCACTGTGCTTGAGCAGGGATTCACCTACATTGTGGCATTCTGTGAGGATGAAATTCAGCAGTCTTATGAGCGATGGAAGACAGCTTTAGTAGATAAATTTCTTAGTCATGTTTTTCCTCTTGATTTTATACAAAAGAGCTGGAAAAAATATGGAATTTGGAAGGAGAGTTTTGTATTTCTTCTCTGTTTGATGGTATGTTTGTTGTTTCAATATTCAACTGAAGAAGGTAAAAGCCATGTGCTGACTTTGGGACCATGGTCTTTGGCTAGCCAACTTTTGGCTCTAAAAAGTTGGAGGTTGGAATTTCAACCTGGTAAAGACTGTTCACCAACTTAGAGTCTGGATTCATCTTCCAAATCTTTCTTTAGAGCTATGGGAGAGGGATAAAATTTTTAAAATTATCTCTGTTGCTAGTCAGCCCTTGTGTTTGGATGAATGGACTGAGAAATCAATTAGGATGGGGTACACAAGGGTATGTGTGTTACTAGATATCCTTAAACATGTTTGCTTGAGAACCAGGGTGCGGGTGCATGACTCTTTATTGTGGCAACAATTTATGAAGAACTACTTAAGATTTGTTATGACTGTGGATGTATTAGGTTGACTATGGAGTCTTGTGCTTGCTCTACTGGCCACAGTGCTAACTGGAAGCCAATTCTAAGCCCTTGGATAAGAGCTGCTAGGGTTCGATCAACTCTATGTCCCATTAGGAACCCAGCAAATCGTCTTTGCCTATTCCCGCTGGTGGATCTGCTAAGGGTATATAGTTGCGGCCTAAGAAGCCTATATCGCAATCCCATCCTAACAAACACACTATGTGTTAAGAAGCTATAGTGCAGACTTCAAGTTCTAAATTCGCCCCACTAATGAATATGACTCATGAGGAGAATTCAGGGTCACAAGCTATAGAGGTAACTCTTGAGCCACTGGGTCCTATTCGCAAAGCAGAGGAAAAAGATAAAAGAAAATGATCACTGACACTATCTACTAAGCACAATGGCTCATCCAGGTCATGTTCACCACCACAACGTAAGGTGGTTGCTTTAGAAGAGGAACCTGATACAGAAAGTAAAACTGTATCTAAATCAGTTGAATCCTTTCCTCTGAAGCATGTTTCTGGGGTGGGTAAATCGCATAAAGAAATATGGAAGCTAGTAGGTGCATTTATTTTTCTAACATGGTGATCCCTCAAGCAATGGTGCAAGATTCGGGATCTATAATTAATTCACTTAAAGTGCCTCAGACAGTGGGTAGTGAGCTAAAGGTTGTTGTTTCCTAATAGTCTAGAGGAAGGTAAAACTCAGCTTTCTCATAATATAATTTTTCAACAATTACAGTGCAAGCTAGGGACTGAGAGTACTTCAAATGTTTGCTTTAGCAATGTTATATGTACTATGGACTCTTCCTTGACCACTAGTACCTTGCCCGTGGCCTTACCCTCCTCTGATCATCATTTATGTTCTCCATGAATTTGTTGGTGTGGAACTATGAGGGAGCTGCTAGACCCTCTTTTGTTAGTTATACTAAACAGCTTGTAAGACAGCATAGTCCATTAAGTTTGCTGCTTTCTTGAGACTCGACTTGGTTGTTCTGCACTTTACCAAATTCAACAGTTTATAGGAAATTATGGAACATCTATATGATTCCTTCACTGGGTTTGTCAGAAGGTATTGTTATTGCTTGGAGAAAGGATTTGGGGCAGATGCAATTTAGGAGGTGTTTGGTGCCTTACATAAGTAATATTGCCATGGTAATGTGATTGTAAAGGGAATATAATTACCTGATAAAATAACAGAGAATCCTACATTACAGTGTTTAGTATATGCAATCATGTTGTTGTAAAATAACAGAAAATCCTACATTACAGTATTTGGTATACAATTTAGATTATATAGAATATAAGCTAATTTTTCTAAAATACCTCCATCCTTGATTATTGATTATTGTCTATTTTTTAGAGGGATAACTTAATTTCAGGATCAACCATTTTCGGTGACATTACCAGTCGGAACCATCCATTATGTTTTCTTTTTTATTTTCACCAACTAGGACTATCCATAATTTATTTAATATAGATTTTAATTTATTTTGATGGGGGTATTCGGGTCTTGAAGCTATCTTGTTACAAGATTGAAGGATTGCAAGATTACATGTAATCACATAGCTAGCCACCTCCCTCTAGACAATCAGATTATCTCTTTTTGAGATAATGCTCCATTACATGTAATATAGTATTATCTATGAAAATGATTAAACAAACAGTATAATCGATTATCTATTATAAAATTACATGTAATCTTGTCAGGATTACATGCTACCAAATGCCTCCTTACTCATTTTGATCACCAAGTTGTTTTTGGGATAATTGCGCAGAATAATCAACCTATTTGGATTTTGGGAGTAGTATATGCCAATACATGTGTTTTTGAGCACTGTAAGCTATGGACAATAGTTCAGAAGTGTCACGCCCCAAATCCGGGACATAACACGACCATGCTACCGAGGGATGGAACCCACGATAACACAAAACCAATTCATCATAATCATCTAAAATCCGTCAAATAAAAAGATTCAATTCTATTATTCATCAAATAATCGAACCAATATTGATTCAGAGCATCTAAATCCAAAAGCAAGTACTAACCCGAATCTCAACATTCATAAATAACTACAAATTCATTATTATAAATAAATTAAACTTCTGTTGCCTAATTTTTCAGCTTGCTATGCCGATCTTCAAGCTTGGATTCTTTTTTGCCGATCCTAACCTTATTTTTCTGTTCAAACAAAAAGAAAACAAAAAGAATATGAGCTACACTAGCCCAGTAAGTAGAACTTGCACTTCCTTATCGGATCAAGCATAAGTTTTTCATGATAATGCAATATTTAAAAAATAACAGATAATACAAAATAAAGCATTTCATAGAGCATATAACAAAACAAGTTATAAACTCATCATGCATGCATAAATCATGTATATTTCACAATCATGAATCGTAAATCATTTTCATCATGTATTCATGTCATATTTCAAAACATTGCTCACAGATATTCGTGCTAAGGTCACTATTATACCCATGACAGGGCCATGTTTCTTAATCGACAGAGTTCTTAATTCATGTGCCAACTTTATACCCGCTGGCAGAGCCATGTTTCGTGTGGATGCTAGCTCCGGATGTCGACCTTCCCGAAGGGATTCATTCATAGCCATCTGAGAACCTTTGAAATCTTTATATATTTTTCTTAAAGCATACATATACATAGATGGAAAAATAATGAAATTAATGCTTCATAATTATACTATTTTCATAAGACATATTCATGAAATCAATGCTCATAATAAAACATGCTTTTTCATATCACATATGCCGATCCTTATTTTATGAAAAATTATGATTTCATCAATAGCAATTCTTTGCATAAAAATATGATCATTTAAAAATAAATAAGGAGCATAAGATCTACTTACCTCGTTCATCTTAGATCTTCGGACTTCGTTAGAAGAATCAGCTAATCCTATTTAAAATATCAAATCATTATCAATTTCTATTCTATAAATATAATAAGATTAAATCATAAGGAAAGAGGATCGTTGATCGGATGTGTCGGACCATCCAGATACCAGGGCAATTTAAGATTTTTTATCTGAGAGTCAGATTCAAGTGACTTGATCAAGAAATCATGAGGCACAGATCGAATTAAAGTCAAGATCAATCAATAGGGTTCTTTAATAATAAATTTGAAAGATCTTTGATACGATCAGATGAGGTTGACATACAGCACGGATATCAAAGCAACTTCAGATCATCTTGTTAGAGTCAATATAAGCTCCTAAAAGATGAAGGCATGACTTGATACAGGATTTATAGACCTTTTTTAGAGAGAGAGAAAGTCGGTCATGAGAGAGAAAGTAGAGAGAGAAAGTGGAGAGAGAATCTTCGTATCCTTTAAAAGTGGCAATCATGATTGAGATCATCAGAGATCATATCAAGGTGACTTAATATAGATTAACCATGATTGATATTATCAATTTCGAAAAAGAATCGGATCGGGATCCGATCTACTGCACGAATTTCGGAGCAGTCCCAGATCATCATATTTTCATCTCAAGTTTATCCTAGGGTCTGTGATGTAATCAGAGAGAGAAAATGACCCTAGAGAGACGAAATCCATAATAAGAGAGAAAGGTCTAGAGAGAGAAAATAAGAAGAAAATCTAGAGAGAGAAAATATAGAGAGAAAGTAGAGAGAGAAAGTCCAATTCTAGAGAGAGAAAGATTTTAGAGAGGGATGAGAGAAACTTTCTCTCTCTTTTTTTTTCTTATTATTTTATATATTTTTCTTTTCTTTTCTTTTCTTTTTTTTTCTTCTTTTCTTTTCTTTATTATTATTATTATTATTATTATTATTATTATTATTATTATTATTATTATTATTATTTGACTTATATATTTTTCTTTTTCTTTTCTTTTTCTTCTTCTTCTTCTTCTTTTTTCTTTTTCTTTTTCCTTTTCTTTTTCTTTTTCTTTTCCTTTTTCTTTTCTTTTTCTTTTTTTCTTTTCCTTCCCGTGGCCTTCTTTGGTCGGAACAGGGGACCTAAAGGTCCCCGTTCCTTAAACCGGCCGTTCAAGGCCGCACCTTGCCCGACGGTGGCCGGCGGCAAGGGACAACTCCCCTCGAATTCAGAAGGCCATAGCCGGCGATCGGTGTTAGCCGTCGGTGCTGGAAAATCAAGGAAAGGAACCGGTGAGAACAGAGGTTTTCTTTTCCAACAAATCCGGCGACACCCATCGCCGGCCATCGTGCCCACAGGCACAGGGAAGAAGGGGAAGAAGAGGGGAAGAGGAAGGAGGTCTTACCACAACCTCCGATGACCCCCATCGGCATGAAATTGCGGCGAGCACAGGTCGAGGGACCGTGGCTTCAAACGGGAAAATCGGAGAAAAACTCCGACGATCGACGGTGACCGAAGGATTTACACTTAGAGGAGAAGAGGGGGTTCTTATAGAGCTCGTCCTAGGATCTTTTAATGGCCCTAAGACTCCAATTTTTGATCGGAGACGGGGAAGAGGAAGACTCCGATCGGGAGTCTTCCTCCCTGCTCTATTTTTTTTTTTTTTCTGGTGGGCTTTGTGGGCTGGTTTTGGGCCCAATTGGACCGGATTATCACATTCTACCCCCCTTAAAAAAAAAATTCGTCCTCAAAATTTAACATACCTTCATTTTTAAATAAGTGTGGATATCTCGTCTTCATATCATCTTCAAGCTCCCATGTGGCCTCTCTCTCTTCATAATTACTCTAATGAATCTTTATATATGAAATGATACGCCGTCTTAGAACTTGCTCTTTTCGATCAATAATTCAGAGAGAAAATTCTTCATAGGTTAGATCTTCGTGAACTTGCAATGGCTCATACTTTATCACACTAATCTGGTGGTAAGGCTAGTTCATAAGCAACATCTCCTACTTGATTTAAAATTTCAAAATATCCATTATATCGCGGACTCAGCTTGCCATGTCTCTCAAACCTCATGACACTTTTTGTAGGTGATATTTTTAGAAAAATATGATCATCAAAATAAAATTCTAATTCTCTTCTTTTTCTATCTGCCCAACTCTTCTGTCTATCCTATACTGCTTTGAGTCTCTCCTTGATCAGATAGATTTTCTCTCTAGCATCCATTTATTATCAGTAAAATCCTTCCTTATTTACAACTAACGTATTTCATAATATCTTTAGATTTAAAGGATTAATATTTCTAATCAATTCAGACCACCACGCTTTTGCTGCGCACTCTGATCTCAACTTACCAAATTATCTAAGTCTATCAAAAATAAAAGATATCTTTGTATATTAAATCAATCAGAGATAGATCCAACTTTCAGATTTCATATACAATTAAGGGTAAAATTTAAGGTTTCCTTGTCATTACTATCTCTTAGGCATAGCACATCAAAATTAAATCTTCATCTACCTTCTATGTTTGAACTTATTACATAAGTTTCACTACTCCTCGAAAATCCAATATGTCTAGAATTAATTTGAGTTAACCTTCGATTTACTTTACAATCATTTAGATAACTTTCAAACCAACTTTTCTTTGCAAAGAAATCAAAATCAGTAAAGTTATCATGTTCTTTATCCATATAGATTTAGCATTCTAATATCATCAAATATACCTAACATAATATATCAGTACCTCCTACTTCATTCTAGGGTCAGCACTTCTCGTATTCAGGTCAACCTTGCTAATTGAAATCTAAGATATAACTCATCAATTCTATTATAGACATCATATGTCATTTATACATAAATTTCATCATAATACCTATTGATTCGAAATCAAATTATTGAATCATTTCTTTTATATCTATCATGTTCCTCATGATCTTAGCCTCAAGTTCAAATATCATTAAAGTCACAATCTCGAATAATGATAATCTTAAGCTCAAATACTACTTAAGTCATATTCTCTAGTGATCATAACCTAAACTTTATATCATTCTATCACGTCCTTAATGATCATAATCTTAAGCTCTGATTTTATCCATTATACTCCACTCGGTCACATCCTATTGATCATACATACAGTTTTGATATCACTTTATAATCTCAATGATCTTAAACCTAAGCTCTGATATTAATCTATCATATCCTAATCATTTATATTATTTATATCATAATCTCCAAAGATTATAACCTAAGCTCTGATACCATAAAATGTCACACCCCAAATCCGGGACATAACACGGCCATGCTACCGAGGGATGGAACCCACGATAACACGAAGCCAATTCATCATAATCATCTAAAATCCGTCAAATAAAAAGATTCAATTCTATTATTCATCAAATAATCGAACCAATATTGATTCAGAGCATCTAAATCCAAAAGCAAGTACTAACCCGAATCTCAACATTCATAAATAACTACAAATTCATGATTATAAATAAATTAAATTTCTGTTGCCTAATTTTTCAGCTTGCTATGCCGATCTTCAAGCTTAGATTCTTTTTTGCCGATCCTAACCTTATTTTTCTGTTCAAACAAAAAGAAAACAAAAAGAATATGAGCTATACTAGCCCAGTAAGTAGAACTTGCACTTCCTTATCGGATCAAGCATAAGTTTTTCATGATAATGCAATATTTAGAAAATAACAGATAATACAAAATAAAGCATTTCATAGAGCATATAACAAAACAAGTTATAAACTCATCATGCATGCATAAATCATGTATATTTCACAATCATGAATCGTAAATCATTTTCATCATGTATTCAAGTCATGTTTCAAAACATTGCTCACAGATATTCGTGCTAAGGTCACTATTATACCCGTGACAGGGCCATATTTCTAAATCGACAGAGTTCTTAATTCGTATGCCAACTTTATACCCGCTGGCAGGATCATGTTTCGTGTGGATGCTAGCTCCGGATGTCGACCTTCCCGAAGGGATTCATTCATAGCCATCTGAGAGCCTTTGAAATCTTTATATCTTTTTCTTAAAGCATACATATACATAGATGGAAAAATAATGAAATTAATGCTTCATAATTCTACTATTTTCATAAGACATATTCATGAAATCAATACTCATAATAAAACATGCTTTTTCATATCACATATGCCGATCCTTATTTTATGAAAAATTATGATTTCATCAATAGCAATTCTTTGCATAAAAACATGATCATTTAAAAATAAATAAGGAGCATAAGATCTACTTACCTCGTTCATCTTAGATCTTCGGACTTCGTTAGAAGAATCAACTAATCCTATTTAAAATATCAAATCATTATCAATTTTTATTCTATAAATATAATAATATTAAATCATAAGGAAAGAGGACCGTTGACCGGATGTGTCGGACCATCCAGATACCAGGGCAATTTAGAATTTTTTATCTGAGAGTCAGATTCAAGTGACTTGATCAAGAAATCATGAGGCACAGATCGAATTAAAGTCAAGATCAATCAATAGGGTTCTTTAATAATAAATTTGAAAGATCTTTGATACGATCAGATGAGGTTGACATACAGCACGGATATCAAAGCAACTTCAGATCATCTTGTTAGAGTCAATATAAGCTTCTAAAAGATGAAGGCATGACTTGATACAGGATTCATAGACCTTTTTTAGAGAGAGAGAAAGTCGATCATGAGAGAGAAAGTAGAGAAAGAAAGTGGAGAGAGAATCTTCGTATCCTTTAAAAGTGGTAATCATGATTGAGATCATCAGAGGTCATATCAAGGTGACTTAATATAGATTAACCATGATTGATATTATCAATTTCGAAAAAGAATCAGATCGGGATCCGATCTACTGCACAAATTTCGAAGCAGTTCCAGATCATCATATTTTCATCTCAAGTTTATCCTAAGGTCTGTGATGTAATCAGAGAGAGAGAATGACCCTAGAGAGACGAAATCCATAATAAGAGAGAAAGATCTAGAGAGAGAAAATAAGAAAAAAATCTAGAGAGAGAAAATATAGAGAGAAGATAGAGACAGAAAGTTCAATTCTAGAGAGAGAAAGACTTTAGAGAGGGATGATAGAAACTTTCTCTCTCTTTTTTTTTCTTATTATTTTATATATTTTTCTTTTCTTTTCTTTTCTTTTCTTTTTTTCTTCTTTTCTTTTATTTATTATTATTATTATTATTATTATTATTATTATTATTATTATTATTATTATTATTATTATTATTATTATTATTATTATTTGACTTATATATTTTTCTTTTTCTTTTCTTTTTCTTCTTCTTCTTCTTCTTTTTCTTTTTCTTTTTCTTTTTCCTTTTCTTTTTCTTTTTCTTTTCCTTTTTCTTTTCTTTTTCTTTTTTTCTTTTCCTTCCCGTGGCCTTCTTTGGTCGGAACAGGGGACCTAGAGGTCCCCGTTCCTTAAACTGGCCGTTTAAGGGCGCACCTTGCCCGGTGGTGGCCGGCGGCAAGGGACAACTCCCCTCGAATTCGGAAGGCCATAGCCGGCGATCGGTGTTAGCCGTCGGTGCCGAAAAATCAAGGAAAGGAACCGGTGAGAACAGAGGTTTTCTTTTCCAACAAATCCGGCGACACCCGTCGCCGGCCATCGTGCCCACAGGCACGGGGAAGAAGGGGAAGAAGAGGGGAAGAGGAAGGAGGTCTTACCACAACCTCCGATGACCCCCATCGGCATGAAATTGCGGCGAGCACAAGTCGAGGGGCCGTGGCTTCAAACGAGAAAATCGGAGAAAAACTCCGACGATCGACGGTGACCGAAGGATCTACACTTAGAGGAGAAGAGGGGGTTCTTATAGAGCTCGTCCTAGGGTCTTTTAATGGCCCTAGGACTCCAATTTTTGATCGGAGACGGAGAAGAGGAAGACTCCGATCGGGAGTCTTCCTCCCTGCTCTGTTTTTTTTTTTTTTTTCTGGTGGGCTTTGTGGGCTGGTTTTGGGCCCAATTGGGCCGGATTATCACAAGAAGTTCTAATAATGAATATGCCTTTATTGCTGGTTGGCGATTTTAATTGTATATTATCTACCCAAGACAAGCAAGGAGGTAAGCCTTTTCATGTTGATCAAGAAGTTTAGGAATTTCGAGCATTTATTTGTCAAACTAGACTTGTGGATTTGGGGAATCAGGGATTGATGTATACTTGGTGTAACAATAGACTCGGAGTGGCTAAGGTTTGGGAAAGACTAGACAGAGTCTTTACATTAGAACTTTGGCTATCGATGTACTCTAAATCTCTAGTCACACATTTGACCCGATTTGCCTCAGATCATTATCCTTTGTTGGTAAGTATTTGTAATAAAATGGTTTGTGGTCCTCGACCTTTCATATTTCAAAAGTTTTGGGTATATTGTGTCACGCCCCAAATCTGAGACATAACACGGCCATGCTACCGAGAGATGGAGCCCACGATAACATGAAGCCAATCCATCATAATCATCCAAAATCCATCAAATAAAAAGATTCAATTCCATTATTCATCAAATAATCAAATCAATATTGGTTCAGAACATCTAAATCTAAAAGCAAGTACCAACCCGAATCTCAATATTTATAAATAACTACAAATCCGTGATTATAAAATAAACTAAACTTCTGCTATCCAATTTTCAAGCTTGCTATGCAGATCTTCAAGTCCGGATTCCTTTTTGCCGATTCTAACCTTATTCCTCTGTTCAAACAAAAAAAAGAAAACAAAAAGAATATAAGCTACACTAGCCCAGTAAGTATAACTTGCGCTTCCTTATCGGATCAAGCATAAATTTTTCATGATAATGCAATATTAAAAAAAATAACAGGTAATACAAAATAAAGCATTTCATAGAGCATATAGCAAAATAAGTTATAAACTCATCATGCATGCATAAATCATGTATATTTCACAATCATGAATCGTAAATCATTTTCATTATGTATTCATGTCATGTTTCAAAACATTGCTCACAGATATTCGTGCTAAGGTCACTATTATACCCGTGACAGGACCATGTTTCTTAATCGACAGAGTTCTTAATTCATGTGCCAACTTTATATCTGCTGGCAGGGCCATGTTTCGTGTGGATGCTAGCTCCGGATGTCGACCTTCCCGAAGGGATTCATTCATAGCCATCTGAGAATCTTTTTGAAATCATTATATCTTTTTCTTAAAACATACATATACACAGATGCAAAACAACAAAATTTCATACTTCATAATCATGCAACCTTTTATAAAATACATTCATGTAATCAATGCTCATAATAAAACATGCTTTTTCATATCACATATACTGATCTCTATTTTATGAAAAATATGACTTCATCAATAAGAGATCATAAGCATGAAAATCATAGAGATTTAAAAATAAATAAGGAGCGTAAGATCCACTTACCTCGTTCATCTTAGATTTTCCGACTTCGTTAGAAGAATCAGCTAATCCTATTTAAAATATCAAATAATCATCAAATTCTATTCTATAAATATAACAAGATTAAATCATAAGGAAAGAGGATTGTTGTCCGGATGTGTCGGACCATCCAGATACCATGGTAATTTAGGATCTCTGATCTGAGAGTCAGATTTAAGTGACTTGATCAAGAAGTTATGAAGCACAGATTAGATCAAGATCAATCAATAGAGTTCATTAATAATGAATTTGAAAGATTCTTGATATGATCAAATGAGGTTGACATACAGCACGGATATCAAAGCAACTTCGGATCATCTTGTTAGAGTCAATATGAACCCCTAAAAGATGAAGGCATAACTCGATATAGGATTCATAGACCTTCTTAGAGAGAGAAAGTCGGTTATGAGAGAGAAAGTAGAGAGAAAAAGTGGAGAGAGAATCTTCGTATCTTTCGAAAGAGGCAATCATGATCAAGATCATCAGAAAATATCATATCAAGATAACTCAATATGAATTAACTGTGATCAGATGCTATAAATTTCGAATAAGGGCCAGACTGGGATCTAACCTACTGCATGACTTTCGAAGCGATTTCAGATCATCTTATTTTCACCTCAAATTTGTCTTAAGATCCGCGATGTAGTTAGAGAGAGAGTAAGAGAAAAAAATTCTAGAGAGAGAAAGTGAGAGAAATTCTAGAGAGAGAAAGAGGGGGAGAGAGGAGAGAGAAAATTCTCTCTCTCTCTTTTCTTTTCTTTTTTTTTCTTTTTTTTTTCTTTTCTTTTCTTTTTTTTCGTTTTCTTTTTCTTTTCTTTTCTTCTTTTTCTTTCTTTCCTTTTATTCTTTCTCTTCCCAGTTGAACAGAGGAGGGACCGAGGGGAGGGGCTCGATGGCTCGGGCTCCGACGAAGGGCGACGGCACGACCGGAGGTCCGACGACAGGAGAAGGTGGCGGTGGATCCAAAGATGGCCGGCGACGAGGTTCAGCTGGTAGAGATCAGAAAGCAAACGAAAAATAAGGGGTCCATCCCTTTTCCTCTTGTTTTTCGATCATTGGCCAGTCATCGGCGGCCAAGGCCACTCGAAAAAGCAAGATAGGAAGATCATGGAAATGCTACATCGGTGTGGCACCACGGGCGATGGCGTCGGTGGTCAGAAAAGAGGAAGAAAGGCTCGATCGAACAGGGGAAGAACAGGGCCACCCCTATTCATAAGTTTTTCTTCGATCCCGACGACCGGTGAGGGTGTGCAAAGCCATGGAAAGAAGGGAAAGGAAGATAGGAAGAAAGAAAAGAGCTTACCTCAAGCTTCAGCAGCATCGTCGGCTTCAATTTTCGACGAGCACGATTACGGAGAGGCCACAGCTTTAATGGCCGAAATCGAGGAGAAGGTGAGAGAGAAAGACTGGTGGAGGTTCTAAGGGAAGGGGGAGAACTATTTATAGAGAGCCCTAGGGCCCCGATGGTCCTAGGACTCCCATTCCAATCGAGATTTGCCGGAGAAGAAGACTCCTATCGAGAGTCTTCTTCTCATTTTCCCTTTTTTTTTTTTGGTTTTGTTTTGGGCTTAGTGGGCTTTAGGCCCAACGGACCGGGTTATCACATTCTACCCCCCTTAAAAAAAATTCGACCTCGAAATTTAACATACCTTCATTTTCAAATAAGTGTAGATATCTTATCTTCATATCATCTTCAAGCTCCCATGTGGCCTCTCTCTCTTCATGATTACTCCAATGAATCTTCACATATGGAATGATGCGCCATCTTAGAACTTGCTCTTTTCGATCAATAATTCGGAGAAAAAATTCTTCATAGGTTAAGTCTTCATGAACTTGCAATGGCTCATACTTTATCACATTATTTGAATCAGGTATAAACTTTCTCAGTAGTGAAGCATGAAAGACATTGTACACTTTAGATAAATCCGATGGTAAGGAGAGTTCGTAAGCAACATTTCCTACTCGGCTCAAAATTTCAAAAGATCTAATATATCGTGGACTCAGCTTGTCATGTCTCCCAAACCTCATGACACTTTTTGTAGGTGATACTTTTAGAAAATTATGATCACTAACCTAAAATTTTAATTCTCTTCTTTTTCTATCTGACCAACTCTTCTGTCTATCCTGTGCTGCCTTGAGTCTTTCCTTGATCATATAGATTTTTTTTCTCTAGCATCCTTTTTATTATCAATAAAATCCTTCTTTATTTATAACTAACATATTTTATAATATCTTTTAATTTAAATATTAATATTTTAAATCAATTCAGACCATCACGCTTTTGCTACGCACTCTGATCTCAACTTATCAAATTATCTAAGTCTATAAAAATATCTTTGTATATTAAATCAATCAAAGATAAATCTAACTTTCAGATTTCATATAAAATTTAAGATAAAATTTAAGATTTTCTTATCATTACTATCTCTTAGGCATAGCACATAAAAATTAAATCTTCATCCACCTTCTATGTTTGAACTTATTACATAAGCTTCACCACTCCTCAAGAATCCAATATGTCTAGAATTAATTTGAGTTAACCTTCGATTTACCTTACAATCATTTAGACAACTTTCAAACCAACATTTCTTTACAAAAAAATTAACATCAAAATCAGCAAAGTTATCATATTCTTTATCCATATAGGTTTAGCATTCCAATGTCATCGAATATACCCAACATAATATATCAATACCTCTCACTTCATTCTAGGGTCAACACTTCTCGTACTCAGGTCAACCTTGCTAATTAAAATCTAAGATATAACTCATCAATTCTATTATAAACATCATATGCCACTTATGCATAAATTTCATCATAATACCTATTGATTCGAAATCAAATTATTGAACATTTCTTTTATATCTATCATGTTCCTCACGATCTTAGCCTCAAGTTCAAATATCACTAAAGTCACAATCCTGAATAATGATAACCTTAAGCTCAAATACCACTTAAGTCATATTCTCTAGTGATCATAACCTAAACTTTATATCATTCTATCACATCCTTAATGATCATAATCTTAAGCTCTGATATTATCCATTATACTCCACTCGATCACATCCTATTGATCATACATAAAGTTTTGATATCACTTTATAATCTCAATGATCTTAAACCTAAGCTCTGATATTATTCTATCATATCCTAATCATTTATATTATTTATATCATAATTCTCAATGATTATAACCTAAGCTCTGATACCATAAAATATCACGCCGTAAATTCGAGACATAACACGGCCATGCTACCGAGGGATGGAGCCCACGATAATACGAAGCCAATCCATCATAATCATCTAAAATTCATCAAATAAAAAGATTCAATCCTATTATTCATCAAATAATCGAACCAATATTGGTTCAGAGCATCTAAATCCAAAAGTAAGTACCAATCCGAATCTCAATATTTATAAATAACTACAAATCCGTGATTATAAAATAAACTAAATTTCTGCTACCCAATTTTCAAGCTTGCTATGCAGATCTTCAAGCCTGGATTCTTTTTTGCCGGTCCTAACCTTATTCCTCTGTTCAAACAAAAAATAAAAAATAAAAAGAATATAAGCTACACTAGCCCAGTAAGTAGAACTTGCGCTTCCTTATCGGATCAAGCATAAGATTTTCATGATAATGCAATATTAAAAAAAATAACAGGTAATACAAAATAAAGCATTTCATAGAGCATATAGCAAAATAAGTTATAAACTCATCATGCATGTATAAATCATGTATATTTCACAATCATGAATCGTAAATCATTTTCATCATGTATTCATGTCATGTTTCAAAATATTGCTCACAGATATTCATGCTAAGGTCACTATTATATCTGTGACAGAGTCATATTTCTTAATCGACAGAGTTCTTAATTCATATGCCAACTTTATACCCGCTGGCAGGACCATGTTTCGTGTGGATGCTAGCTCCGGATGTCGACCTTCCCGAAGGAATTCATTCATAGCCATCTGAGAGTCTTTTTGAAATCATTATATCTTTTTCTTAAAACATACATATACATAGATGCAAAACAATAAAATTTTATGCTTCATAATCATGCAACCTTTTATAAAATATATTCATGCAATCAATGCTCATAATAAAACAAACTTTTTTATATCACATATGCTGATCCCTATTTTATGAAAAGTATGACTTCATCAATAAGAGATCATAAACATGAAAATCATAGAGATTTAAAAATAAATAAGGAGCGTAAGATCCACTTACCTCATTCATCTTAGATTTTCCGACTTCGTTGGAAGAATTAGCTAATCCTATTTAAAATATCAAATCATCATCAAATTCTATTCTATAAATATAACAAGATTAAATCATAAGGAAAGAGGACTGTTGTCCAGATGTATCGGACCATCCAGATACTAAGATAATTCAGGATCTCTGATCTGAGAGTCAGATTTAAGTGACTTGATCAAGAAGTTGTGAAGCACAGATTAGATCAAGATCAATCAATAGAGTTCATTAATAATGAATTTGAAAGATCCTTGATATGATCAAATGAGGTTGACATACAGCACGAATATCAAAGCAACTTTGGATTATCTTGTTAGAGTCAATATGAACCCTTAAAAGATGAAGACATGACTCGGTATAGGATTCATAGACCTTCTTAAAGAGAGAAAGTCGGTTATGAGAGAAAGTAGAGAGAGAAAGTGGAGAGAGAATCTTCGTATCTTTTGGAAGAGGTAATCATGATCGAGATCATCAGAAGAGGTCATATCAAGATAACTCAATATGGATTAACTGTGATCAGATGCTATAAATTTCGAATGAGGACCAGACTGGGATCCAACCTACTGCATGACTTTTGAAGCGATTTCAGATCATCTTATTTTCACCTCAAATTTATCCTAAGATCCGCGATGTAGTTAGAGAGAGTAGGAGAGGGGAATTCTAGAGAGAGAAAGTGAGAGAAATTTTAGAGAGAGAAAGAGGGAGAAAGATGGGGAGAGAGGAGAGAAAATTCTCTCTCCCTTTTTTTTTCTTTTTTTTTTCTTTTTCTTTTTTTTTTCTTTTCTTTTTTTCTTTTTCTTTTTCTTTTCTTTTCTTCTTCTTCTTTCTTTCCTTTTATTCTTTCTCTTCCCAGTCGAACAGAGGAGGGACCGAGGGGAGGGGCTCGATGGCTCGGGCTCCGGCGAAGGATGGTGGCACAATCGAAGGTCCGACGACAGGAGAAGGTGGCGGTGGAGCCAAAGATAGCCGGCGACGAGGTTCAGCTAGTAGAGATCAGAAAGCAAACGAAAAATAAGGGACCCGCCCCTTTTCCTCTTGTTTTTCGATCATTGGCTGGTCGCCGGCGGCCAAGGCCTCTCGGTAAAATAAGATAGGAAGATCATGGAAATGCTACATCGGTGTGGCACCACGGGCGATAGCGCCGGTGGTCGGAAAAGAGGAAGAAAGGCTCAGCCGAACAGGAGAAGAACATGGCCACCCCTATTCATAAGTTTTCCATCGATTCCGACGGCCGGTGAGGGTGTACAAAGCCATGGAAAGAAGGGAAAGGAAGAGAGGAAGAAAGAGAAGAGCTTACCTCAAGCTTCAGCAGCGTCGTCGGCTTCAATTTCCGACGAGCACGATTACGGAGAGGTCATAGCTTTAATGGCCGAAATCGAGGAAAAGGTGAGGGAGAAAGGCTGGTGGAGGTTCTTAAGGAAGGGGGAGAACTATTTATAGAGAGCCCTAGGGCCCCGGTGGTCCTAGGACTCCCATTCCAATCGGGATTTGCCGGAGAAGAAGACTCCTATCGGGAGTCTTCTTCCCGTTTTCCTCTCTTTTTTTTTTTGATTTTGTTTTGGGCTTAATGGGCTTTAGGCCCAACGGGCCGGGTTATCACATATTGTCATAGGCTATAGGAGGTAGTTAAAAAGGTATGGCAATGTTCGGATGTCTGTTCCTACTGATCGGTTATCTTTCGTATTACATAAGATTGGCTGGGCTATTAAATGTTGGAAGAGACACATTGAAAATATCTTTCAAAAAATGTAGTAGTTGAATAATTTTATCTATCAGCTGCTACTTATAGAGGCTAGTTGTGGTCGCCTTTCGAAGCATCAACATAAGTACCTATTGTCTTTGATTCGGGCTTACCACAGGAATTTATATTTGCATGAGGTTTTTTGGAGACAAAAATCTAAGGCCACTTGGTTAAGGCAGATAGATGCAAATACAAAATATTTTCATCGCAATACATGGTCTTGCGAAGATGGAGTAATAGGATTCATGCTCTTCACACAGCAAAGGGGTTTGTTTTGTTTGATCAATAAAGTATTGAAAATGAACTTGTTAGCCATTTTCAGCAAAAGGTGGGCAGCAGAGGAGCAAGTGTCATCATCTCCTTCCATTATTCCATCTAAAGTTTTAGCTAATTACAACAATCAGCTGATTAGATCGGTTTCTGAGTAGGAGATTGAGTTTGCTCTGTCTAGCATGAATCCGGATAAGGCACCAAGGCCTAATGTCTATCTGGCTTTCTTCTTTCATAAATTTTAGGATGTGATCTGAAAGGATGTCATACTTGTTGTTCCGTAATTTTTTATCAATTCCACTCTTCCTCAGCCATGGAAAAGAACCTTTATAGCCCTAATACCTAAAAAGTCTACATCCAAATATGCCTTAGATTACCACCCTATCAGTGTATGTAATACTTTGTATAAGCTAATAGTTAACGTATTGGTTAATAGGATGCAGCCTATTTTGCCTAATCTGATTTTTGCTGAGCAAGACGCATTTATCAGCTGCTGGCATATCTCACCCACAATATTTTGATTGCTCAAAAAGTAGTGTACTCACTCATGAGGGCCCCTTGATCTCAAAGTTTGATGATGTTGAAGCTAGATATGGAGAAAGCCTATGATAGAGTTCAGTGGGCGTTTCTTTATCAGATTTTATCTCGTCTTAGATTTCATATTGATTTTATTCGATGGATTTTGACTTGTGCTACTAATTCTCAGTTTGCTTTATTAGCTAATGAATCTCAATCCTGTTAGTTTTTTCCTTCTCGTGGACTAAGGTAAGGTTGTCCTCTATCGCCTTATTTGTTTATCTTGTGTTTTGAAATTTTTTTCTATTTTTTTAAATTTTGTCACTCAATATCATGTGCTGAGAGCTTACAGACTGTGAGGTGGCCCTATTATCTCTCATATTCTCTTTACCAATGATTGTTTGTTAGTAGCAAAAGCAATCATTAAGGATGCTGTCACCTTGCCTGCTATTCTTGATGCTTATTTTTCTATTTCTGATCAAACTATTAATTATAACAAATCTAATATAATCTTTAGTCCTCATACTTCTTCTTCCATTAGGCATCAAATTACTGCTTTGTTTCATATTCTAGAGAAGAGATCCAATTGGCGGTATCTTGGTGTCCCCTTGTCTGAAAAGTATTTACATCAGAGTGAGTGTACTTCCTTGGTAGAGAAGGTCACTAGTAGAATGAAGACATAAAAGTGGAAAGCCTTATCCGTTGCTGGAAGAAGCTACTTTGGTTGAATCCGTTCTTTCTTCGATTCCTTTATATACTATGTCTGCCATTCATGTGCCTTTGTCTATTTTACATAAGATTGAAAAGGAGATTACATCTTTTTTGTGGGGATATGGTTCAAGTTCTAGAGCTCTTCATCTTCTTTCATGGGATACTGTGTGTTCACCTAAGGCTCCGGGGTGCTTGGGCATGACATCCTTGTTTCTTAAAAGGCAAGCTTGCCTTATCAAACTGGTGGCATAGTTAATTTTACACCGCAATCCCTTTGGGCTTAATTGGTCCCTGCTAAATACCACTTTACTGGGAGTTGGGTCCACTATTCAAAGCCAAGGCATGTTTCTGCAATCGAGAATCAAATTTATGCTGTTGCTCCACTTGTTCAATATCAGTTTTAGTGGCTGGTAGGCAATGGACAGCATATTAGTGTTTTCAATGATCCATGGATTTCCACAATTCCTCTCTCCCATAGTCCTACTTTTCTTAACATCACGCAGTTGTCAACTGATATGATGGTCTCAGATATCATTACTCTGATTGGAAATGGGATTGTGCTTCTTTAACTCATATTTTTTCTACAGATATGATGACTCAAATACAGCTTATCCCTATGCCTAAGGACTGTTGGTCTGATCAGCTATCATGGGCCCCTGCCAAAGGTACTTTAGTGTCTTTAACTACTGCTTACTCACTATGTCATAGATCTGATCCCCCAGTTCTTTCTCATAATTTTAATTAGATTTGGAAGCTTCGTGTCCCATCCAGAGTTAAATTCTTTTGATGGAAATTACTCTAGGACCGTGTTCCTTGTAAAACTTATCTTGTTCAAAAAGGCATTCTATTTCCTAATCAACAGAACTATGATATTTGTATGAACCAGCATGAGGATATGGCTCATGTCTTGCTATACTGTTCTTTTGCGATGCATTGTTGGAATTATCTGAACAACATATGCCGAATGGACTTTCTTTCAACTACTCTACCAGCTTTGGTAAACTATATATCTGCCGCCACGGTGGAGGAATGGAACAGAGCCATCGTGGCGTATATAGTGTTCGCTTTGTGGATGGCACGAAATGTAAGGATATTTCAGCAATAACGCCAGCCTTACGTTCAGCTTATTAAGAATGCAACTGCTTCAATTTCTGTTTGTTGTCCTTCTTTGTATAATAAATATTCTACTACTCCGTCAAGGCATGGGGTACCTCTATCTCACATTCAGCTAAGACCTCCCATTACTCCTTACTGTCGTGGGTACCCCTTTCCCTTGGAGTGCTGAAAATTAACTTTGATACTTCCCTGGCTTCAGACTTAGCTGCTATAAGATACGTTATTCCAGATTGTACTGGTGCTCTCGTGTGAGCATGTGGGAAATAGATCCTGTGTTCATCAGTTCTATTGGCTGAGTTTCAAGCAACACAAAGAATATGGCTTGAAGGTGACTTGTCTACTGTGGTATCTTGCTTACAGTCTCCTTCAGCCAATATTTCTAAGTATTCACCTTGGATGCATGATTTCGTTCTCTGGCAATCAACAAGTTTTCAACTCAATGTGTCCCATGCTCCCAAGGAAGCTAATCAAGTTGATGATTAGCTCATAAAGCTTTACAGGGTTCTTTTCAATGGGATAATCTGGCTGATGTTGATGCAAATTGTGTCTTATTGTTGCAGGCTGAAGCTTATGGCATATTCTTTTCAAAAAAATAATTTAGGCATAATGTTACATATTCTTAGTGCGTGCTTGATATCCATATTCAGAGACAAATTGATTATGTCGCCTGGCATATTGGGTGTTGCTTTTAGATGTCCATTGCTTTGCGCTCCTTCATGGTTAATGAATTTACTATACTACATAACATTAGCAGGACTAGGCTATCCATGATTATTTCAACTTCAAAGCCAAATGCAGACACATGTTCCCTACTTGCTTTTCATTGTCTTTTAGGTCTATTATTACCTTGTCTGGCAGATTCTGTATGGATTATTGAATATTTTCTTTTCTCCAAATCATCTTCATCTCTACTGCAAACTCTTGTTAATTATATGAAAGTGGCTCACTTTGAGGAGGCTGATTGTTGCTAAGCTATTTTCTTTTTCCGAATTATAGTGCATACATGGTGGTTCTTAATGCACTGACGGACTAATCAATTTCTATCTGGTTATAATCCTATCTTAAAGTACTGGAGGCTATTTTCTCTGGAATGTCATGGCTACTTATTTATCCCTCTAACTTCCTATAGATGTATAGTTTCAGCTGGGATTTCTAAGGAGTTTCACAGCTGTTTATGTGGGTTGTTGTTTCCATCCACTTCAGATCTATTCCACTGTTCAGTAAATACTATGCAGCTCCGTTATGACATGCTGTTACAGCTGGAAGCCTTAGCTTATCATCATTGGTATTTGAATGCAGCACAAGCTCAAGCATCATCCTTTCTTCTAACTGCTATATACTGCAACAATTACATACTTTCATTATCCGACACATATCAAGGCACATCTTATACTTGCACAGTTCCAGGTCACATGTAATTGGCTTATACTGACATAGACCTTCTTCTTATGCTATTTGTAGAGCTCCACTGCAGCAAATACAATGGAGTTTCTTCACCTCAAACTCTGTTTTATCTTGTTCATTTATATGGTTTGCTCTTTTTCGGATCTCTATGTGTTTTCTGTAATTGCTTCTGCAGGAGGTTTTTGTTTCCGTATGTTAAGTCCTCCCGCAGCTTTTTAATTTTTTGGGCTGTATCCCATTCTGTTTGTGGTTTTAATTGTTTGTACACTACCCCTTTTACTTCAATGTGGCATCTGGTTCCTCCTTTTTACCAGGAAACAAAAAAAAGAATTTGTAAGACCTAAAGAGCAGAAGTTGACAAAGACTAAGCTTGGTCCATGCTAATTTTGTCTTCCAACGTTTAGATCAATAAAGTACTTCACTCAAACATCGAGAGACTGCTATATTTCCTTGCATTCTTAAACCACAGAAATGAGAGAGCGTAGAGTTAGCCAAAGTTTTCGCAGAAGCTTCCCTGGACTCAGAAGATTGCTACATTTCCTCCTTTGAAAACTTGGATGATTGTTTTGATATACAATTTGGTGGTGAAGTTTAATCAGAATTCTGTTGTATATTGTAATAGATCGATAACTCTGTATGTTCAAAAATTAGTTTCTTGGTCCATTTGACTGTTTTTGGCTGAAATAAACATCATATCTTCCATTTTATTATACAAAGATGAAGCTTTCACTTGGAACTACTAGAACTGACCACATGTGATGCATTTGAAAACTGGCATGGTGGAACGATGCGAATGATTCGAGATTGTTTTAATTCCACAACTGCTTCATATGATAAATATATTTTTAGTTATTACACTTCTGTCATATTATTTGAAAGGGACTTATGAAAAAAACCTTCCAAAAGGTGGATGGCTATGAAGCTTCAGCTTACTCGGAACTTTGCTTCAAAATATAGAACTTCACGGTTGAGGGAATTCCCACTTCCCCTCTCATCTCTTATGAGTCATTACTTTTCTAAAAGGGCCTTTTCTTATTATGGTGGTTGTCTGGTTTGTTTGGGATAAGAAAACCAAGAGAGATCAGATACCAACTAAACTGCATGACCCAGAAGAATGGGGAAATAAACATGCTACTTTATTTTTATAAACATCAACGAGTTGCAGAATTTCTTTAAATGTAATGATAAAAAGATGCAAACCATGTGTTCTCTTGAAGGAAAACAAAACAGAAAAGAAAGAAAGAAAGAAATAAGGGATGCATTCCCACTTTATATGCTTTATATATCTTGGATGAGACCCAAACCTGACAAAAATCACTTTAAATTTGACAATCTAGCTTTTGCTTCATGAATTCCATTCCTCGTCAGGTTCGAATTTCAAAGCTTTTAGCTTCATATTCTAGTGCTATACTATTCCAAAGCTTATTTTAATATCCCTACAGCAAGCAGAAAACAAAAAAAGAAAGGGTGCTTCAGAAAACCTAAAAACAGCGAGAGGACCATGTATGTGCTTGAGATTTGGAATCTGTTGCTAGATGAACTCACTCAATCATGCTTTGTGCTTCAGCCCAAGTCAGCTGGTTCATGCTCAAAATAATGACCAGGACAAGATGCAACACCTAGGCTTCAAATTGTTTCATTTTATAACACAAAGCTACTACTCTAGCCTCAAGTCTAAAAATTGGTGCCATGCATGCAGAGACACTAAGAATAACATACCTCTTAAATCAAATTATGACCCTGGCATGTATGCATTCAACTCGCAGCACTAGATTGAAGATGCTACAATAGAAAGCAGAGAGAGTAATTAAGGAACTTAAGTTGGAATCATTATTCATAAAGCCAGGCAAACGAAGAAACTAAACCTGTGAGTGAGTTTGCTGAAATGTTTAAATATCATTAGTAATTGATTGCCACTTCAAGGTTTCTTTAGTGCTTTTACAGAGTTTGGGTTTAGCAAATTACAGAAACTGCAGATATTGAGAATTTACAGGGTGAGGTGTTTTGGCCTTCATAAAAAAAGGGAAAAGTTTCTGACAAATTTGAGATTAGGTAGGATGGATTGGGATGTCTGCATGAAATGTATCTAATGAAAGAAAATTTCTCAAGTTGAGGATACTGAGGTAGGTGGTGGTGGTGGTAAGTGCACATTTAGAAATAGAAGCACTAAGAGCAAGATGTCGGTAGAACATCTTTAGAGTCCTTTTTTTTGGATAGAAATCCTTAATAGCATCAAAAGGATACATGATGTTGCAAGAAATCTCACTTCTTTAACTCCTTTCCACTATTTCTCCACATTATCTTTTAAGTAAAAATAAAGCACACACCCAAAGATAGAATGGAAGGGTGATCAAGAAGTAAGAGCTAGCTTTCAAACATAAGGTGAAAAACACACACTCAAAGATTCACTCGGACCAGACTTTATCATTGTTGCATTTCTCAAACTTCATAATATTGCTCTTATCTTGAAAAGATATACCATTTGAGAATATATAAAGGCAATAAAAATACACAAATCTTCCTCATGCAATGTCAAGCCTGTCTAGCATCATCTTAAGGGCATGCTGATATGCATCCATGATCTTCCACGAGCGATGGATCTTAAATTCATCGAGGATCACCAGATGAAGACGACCAACATCCCTTGAGATATGAAACACCTCCATCTCCTGCACAGCGCTGCTCACCATAAGTTTTCAGAATTTGTGGAGCCCATGGCACACTTGGCCTCCTAATAAAGGGTCCATACACAAGTGATTTGGGTCTAATTTGAAGGAAGAAATTTACCTTTCATGTTTAACTTCATCTTCTTTGAACATGTAATAACCTTTTTTCTCTACAGTAACACATCTCTTCAACATTGCCCTACCAACTCAATACAAAGTCAGAAAGCCCTGAAGCCCTACTACACAATTGGTAGAATGAAATTTCTTGTCATTGAACAGCTTTGCAAAACCAGCAAGTCAATCAAGAAATATAGATAGAGGTTAACGTGGATTTCCAGCTAGCTGGGTGTTCATAGAATGAATAGTACATTCCTAGGAAAGTTGATCTTGTAGATAGCAGCCAGCAACAAGGGTGGACGTCACATTACTCTTTACATACCTGATATGATTCTGCTAAGCCCACTTGGTAGGTTCCTCGGGAAGTAGGGAATGCCTTCTTTAAATAAAATGGGTGTGGGAGAGAGAAGGGAATGGCTCTTGTAAAGTCCAAAACACTACTCAGGACAGGCATTCATGGCTTCTCCCGACAACCATGGAACATCAAAAGAAGTTTTGTGCAGGGATCGCATCCATCATAGGCACTGTTGGGTATAAAATACCCTCAGCCGAGGTTCTCAACGGGATTAACCCTCGCGAGTCTCCTCCGACTCCGACTGCAGACAGACCTCGTCCGGACTCCTACGGGAGCCGGACTCCGCCCACAACTCCAACCGCCAGTAGACTCCGTCTAGACTCCTACGGGAGCTGGGCTCCGTCACCAACTTCAACTGCTGGTAAGCTTCGTCCGGACTCCTACGGGAGCCGGACTTCGCTCCTGACTTTAATTGCAGGAAGACTCCGCCCGGACCCCTACGGGAGCCGGGCCTCGTCCCCCGACTCCGACTGCAGACAGATCTCGTCCGGACTCCTACGGGAGCCGGACTCCGCTCACAACTCCAACCGCCAGTAGACTCCGCCCGGACTCCTACGGGAGCCGGGCTCCGTCACCAACTTCAACTGCTGGTAAGCTTCGTCCGGACTCCTACGGGAGCCGGACTTCGCCCCTGACTTTAATTGCAGGAAGACTCCGCCCGGACCCCTACAGGAGCCGGGCCTCGTCCCCCGACTCCGGCTGCAGACAGACCTCGTCCGGACTCCTACGGGAGCTGGACTCCGCCCACAACTCCAACCGCCAGTAGACTCTGCCCGGACTCCTACGGGAGCCGGGCTCCGTCACCAACTTCAACTGTTGGTAAGCTTCGTCCGGACTCCTACGGGAGCCGGACTTCGCCCCTGACTTTAATTGCAGGAAGACTCCGCCCGGACCCCTACGGGAGCCGAACCTCGTCCCCCGACTCCGACTGCAGACAGACCTCGTCCGGACTCCTACGGGAGCCGGACTCCGCCCACAACTCCAACTGCCAAGCAGACTCCGCCCGGACTCCTACGGGAGCCGGGCTCCGTCACCAACTTCAACTGCTGGTAAGCTTCGTCCGGACTCCTACGGGAGCCGGACTTTGCTCCTGACTTTAATTGCGGGAAGACTCCGTCCGGACTCTCACGGGAGCTGGACCTCGTCCCACACCTCGGCTGAAGGAAGACTTCGTCCGGACTCTTACGGGAGCCGGACTCCGGGCTCCTCTCAAACGGATAGCTAACCACCCCTCTCCGCCAGACACTCCAGCCGAACTTCGGCCGACAGGTCTGCACTCCCTGGTGGGCCGCAGTAACGGCCACGACTCTGCTCCACTTCCTGCGACAGATTCCGCGCGGCTCCATTACTCCCCGGCAGACCGCTATGATGCCCACGATCCTGCTCCACTTCCTGCGACGGATACCGTGCGATTCTTCCATCCTCTGACAAGTCACGACAACGGACGCCGCTCCACTCCCCGCGACAGACTCCACGTGGCGTGTCCCGGTGATAGCCACGATTCCACCCCACTACTCTTCGCAATAAATTCCTCCTGACTATGGGCGGCCCACTACCAGACGGTTACGAACGTCGCTATCAGTCTGTTGCACCCTCCGCCTATAAAAAAGGGGACCCCAGATACGTTATTCTCTAAGCTCTCGTTTTTACCTAGAAACTCTGCTAAAATTTTCGTTCGAGCACTCCATTCTTGTTGAGGCAGAGAACTGACTTGAGCGTCGGAGGATCTTGCCGGAGCAACCCCACCTCCGATTTAGACTTCTTTTGCAGGTCCCGGCGGCGACCGCGACTCCAGCTTCTCCGACGTAAGCGGATTCTTGCATCAACAGGATTGGCGCTAGAGGAAGGGGGGCTTGAACCTTCGCAGTACCCTTGTTCTTAAAGGAGCGCTCAACGGAACCGCCTCTGGTTATCTTCTCCGACACCCGCTCCTCCTTCCCCCCACTGGATCCGCACCCGATGTCTTCTCCCGAAGCGTCCACACGGCGACCCACAGCCCCCGCAGCCATATCTCGGGCCCCGATCTCGCCTCTGGTTTCCCAGGCCCCACATCCTCCGGCAATGGTCGCCGGCATGGAGCGGTCGGATGATCAGCCTCCGACGGATTTCGCCAACACCATCTCAGGAGGATCCCGGCAAGAAGCAACCGACGCACCGACCGTACCCCCCCAAGCGACAAAAGATTGAGGAGCCCATAACCTTTACTGAAGAAGACGCTCAGGAAGTTCAATTCCCTCACAATGACGCAGTTGTAGTTTCCTTGAATATAGCAAATTACGACGTCCACCGCGTCCTTGTCGACAATGGAAGTTCGGCCGACATTTTGTTCTACGATGCTTTTTCAAGAATGTCCATCCTTGACGGCCATTTGAGGCCGATTAGCTCACCTCTGGTAGGGTTTACTGGTGACGCTGTTCCGACGGAGGGAATAATAACTTTGGCTGTGGCCGCAGGTCGATACCCAAGGCAATCCAGGGCTCTGGTGAATTTCCTGGTGGTGAAGGTGCCGTCAACCTACAACGCAATCCTCGGCCGACCCGGCCTCAATGCTCTCCGAGCCATCGTATCAACCTACCATTTGAAGTTGTAATTCCCCACCAACCAGGGGATCGGAGAGGTCCGAGGAGACCAAGCCCTGGCCAGACACTGCTACAACATAGCCTTGCAAAGAAGCGACCAATCCGACCTCTGTCCAGTTGACGGGTTAGATGCCCGCGACAACCTCACTGAAGAGAGGGGCGGCCCAATCGAAGATCTGGTGCCGATCCCTCTGAACGACGGGAACGCGGAGCATGTGGCGATGATCGGCTCCAACCTGGGGGAGGAGGTGCGGACGCATCTCATCGATTTTCTACGAAAGAATGCGGATGTTTTCGCTTGGGTTCCAGCAGACATGCCGGGGATTGACACGGAAGTCATGGAGCACCGTCTGACCGTCGATCCAAAGCATCGATCGATGAAAGAGAAAATCCGAGGTCATGCACCAGAGAGGCAGAAGGCGATAGCCGAAGAAGTAGACAAACTCCTTAAGACCGGATTCATTAGGGAAGTCAATTATCCTGATTGAATTTCCAACGTTGTCCTAGTCAAAAAGGCAAACGGCAAGTGGAGCATGTGCATAGACTTCAAAAAGCTGAATAAGGCCTGCCCGAAGGACAACTACCCCCTTCCCAGAATCGATCAACTAGTGGACGCGACCTCGGACCATGAGCTTCTTACCTTTATGGATGCATTCTCCGGCTATAATCAAATCAGGATGGCGCCGGAAGACGAAGAAAAGACCGCTTTTATTACTAACCGTGGCCTTTACTGTTACAGGGTCATGCCTTTCGGCCTCAAAAATGCAGGCGCAACCTACCAACGGTTGGTGAACAAAATCTTCAAGGAGCAGATCGGCCGCAACATGGAGGTCTACGTGGACGATATGCTCGTAAAAAGCAAATCTTCCATGGATCACGTCGCCGACCTCGAAGAGACCTTCGACGCTCTCCGAAAATATAGAATGAAGTTGAACCCGACTAAATGCGCTTTCGGAGTAGCCTCGGAAAAGTTCCTGGGCTTCATGGTGTCAGGGCGCGGGATTGAGGCCAATCCAAAAAAAATTCGCGCCATCCAGGAGATGGCCGCCCCGAAGTCGATAAAGGAGGTTCAGCGCCTTACAGAGAGGGTAGCAGCCCTGAATCGCTTTGTCGCAAGGTCGGCCGAACGGTGCTTACCATTCTTTCAAATCCTCAAGCAGCCGAAGAACTTCTATTGGACCTCTGAGTGCCAACAGGCATTCGAAGAATTGAAGAGCTACCTCGGCTCACCCCCGCTGCTGGCAAGGCCGGAGCCTGGGGAGGAACTGTTTTTATACCTGGCGGTCTCTCCTATGGCCCTCGCGGCAGTCCTTGTCAAAGAAGAAGCAAAAATCCAACGGCCAATCTACTACGTCAGTCGCATGCTAAGAGACGCCGAGACCAGGTATACTAAATTAGAAAAACTGACTTACGCCCTGTTGATTGCAGCTCGGAAGCTCCAACCTTACTTTCAAGGGCACACCATAACACTGCTCACTGACCAACCGATCAAGGCGATTCTACACCGGGCGGATGCCTCCGGGAGAACGGCAAAATGGGCGATCGAGCTCACAGAATTCGACATCAACTATCGACCCAGACCGGCAGTGAAGGCCCAGATATTGGCGGATTTCATAGTGGAGTATACTATCCCAGAGGAGGCCGAACCTGAACAAGGCGAAATTGACGGCCTGAAACCCCAGCCGAACTCCCCCAAAGAAAAAGCAGATCCCTCTGATTGCTTTTGGGCCCTCTACGTGGACGGTTCTTCCAACATGTCAGGTGCAGGTGCGGGCCTGATTTTGACCAGTCCGGAGGGAATTATCGCGGAGTACGCTCTGCACTTCGAGTTCCCCGCAACGAACAACGGAGCGGAATATGAAGCTCTGATCGCAGGACTGAGGATCGCCAAAGAGCTGGGAATAGATCGACTCCGGATCCACAGCGACTCTCAACTAATAGTGGGACAAGTCAACGGAAACTACGAGGCACGGGAAGACAGCATGGCTAAATATCTTGAAAAGGTAAAAGAGCTCGTCCCTGCCTTCGGCAGCTTTGACATCAGGCAGATTCCGAGGTTGGAAAATACCAGGGCCGACCTTCTCTCCAAGCTGGCAACGCTGGCTCCGGCCGAATTACCCAAAGGTGTTCTCTTTGAAGTACTCAAGCGCCCGAGTACGGAAGAATCACGGCCCGTTATGGAAATTGACCACGAGCCCAGCTGGATCGACCCACTGATAACATATCTCAGAAACGGGGTTCTCCCCCAGGATGCGAAAGAAGCTCGGAAGCTCCGAAATCAAGCCTCCCGATACATCCTTTATGAGAGCAAATTGTACAAGAGATCATACGCTTTGCCCCTCTTAAAATATCTCCGGCCTTCGGAAGCCGACTACGCCTTGTGGGAAGTGCATGAAGGAATCTGTGGAAACCATTTGGGGGCTAGATCTTTATCCCACAAATTGCTCCACCAAGGATATTACTGGCCGACAATGCATCATGATTCTATTGAATATGTCAGAAAGTGTGATCGATGCCAGAGATATGCCAACATCCAGAGACAGCCCGCCACCGAGCTCACACCCTTGAGTTCCCCATGGCCTTTTGCGCAGTGGGGGATGGACATCCTTGGCCCCTTTTCCATGGCGTCTGGGCAGAGGAAGTTCCTCCTTGTAGCGATCGACTACTTCACCAAATGGGTTGAAGCTGAACCACTAGCAAAAATCACAGAAGCAAAAGTGCAAGATTTCGTCTGGAAGTCGATCATGTGCAGGTTCGGTCTGCCTAGGACCCTAATCACTGATAATGGACGGCAATTCGCGGGAGCGAAATTCGCCGGATTCTGCGAAGATCTGAACATCTCCCACAACTTCACATCAGTAGCCCATCCTCAGGCGAACGGCGAAGCTAAGGTAACTAACAGAACCCTTCTGCAGGGGATTAAGACAAGGCTCGAAAAGGCGAAGGAAACTTGGGCGGACGAACTTTATCATGTGTTATGGGCGTATCGAACCACCCAGAGGCTGCCCACAGGGGAGACCCCCTTTGCTTTAGCCTTCGATACGGAGGCTGCCATCCTAATTGAGCTTAAACTCCCGTCGGCACGAGTCGTGGCATTCGACGAACATCAAAATTCGCAAGGTCTTAAAGCCAACCTCGACCTGCTGGAAGAAAGGCGGGAGATAGCTCAGGTTCGAATGGCATCCTACAGACAGAAAGCCGCTCGCTATTACAACTCCCGGGTCAGGAACAAAGTCTTTAGAGCAGGAGATCTAGTGCTTCGACGAGCCGCTGTCTCGCAACCTCAGGATCGAGGGAAACTCACCCCAAACTGGGAAGGCCCGTATGAGGTCAAAGAAGTAGTCCGGCCCGGAACTTATTATCTTAAGGAGCTCGGAGGAGCTGACCTCCCGCGACCATGGAGCTCGGAGAACTTACGGATGTACTGCCAATAACTTTATTTTAATTAAAAGTTGTATATCTACATGTCTTTGGCACTATCCTACATCTACAGGACAATCCAAACAAATTGTATCAGAAGCAAGAGGGGAACCTCGTCTCGACAAAGTCGAAGGCCCGGTTCCCTTTAGACCGGATGGGGGGAGAGGCCCTACAACGCCCATATGCGCCCCCACAACCCTGTTAGGAACAGGAGGAGAACCTCGCCCTAACTTGAGCAAAGTCGAAGGTCCGGTTCCCTTTAGACCGGATGGAGAGAGAGGCCCTGCAACGCCCATATGCGCCCCCACAGCTCTGTTAGGGACAGGAGGAGAACCTCGTCCTAACTTGAGCAAAGTCGAAGGCCCGGTTCCCTTTAGACCGGATGGGGGGAGAGGCCCTGCAACGCCCATATGCACCCCCACAGTCCTGTTAGGGACAGGAGGAGAACCTCTCCCTAACTTGAGCAAAGTCGAAAGCCCAGTTCCCTTTAGACCGGATGGGGGGAGAGGCCCTGCAACGCCCATATGCGCCCCCACAGCCCTGTTAGAGACAGAAGGAGAACCTCGCCCTAACTTGAGCAAAGTCGAAGGTCCGGTTCTCTTTAGACCGGATGAAGGGGGAGGGGCCCAGCGACGCCCATGTGTGCCCCTACAGCCGTGTTAGGGACAAGAGGCGAACCTCGCCCTAACCAGAGCTGAACCTTGTTACGACAGAAACAGGGAAAGAACCTCGCCCCGACATCAATTAAGGTCTGGTCATTCAAGACCAGATGAGAAAAAGAGGGACCTTCCCCAGCGGCCCCTTCGTGATAAAACTCCGTCCGGACTCCTGCGGGAGCCGGACTTCGCCCTCGACTCTGATCATAAGACTCCATCCGGACTCCTACGAGAACCGGACTCCATCTCCGACCTCAACCGCAGGCAAGCTCCGTCCGGGCTCTTACAGGAGCCGGACTCCTCCAACTTTGGCTGTAGGCAAACTTCGTCCGGACTCCTACGGGAGCCGAGCTTCGTCCTCGACTTCGAACGCTGGTAAGCTCCGCCCGAACTCCCACGGGAGCCAAATTTTGCCTGACTTCAATTACAGGTAGACTCTGTTCGGACTCCCACGGGAGCCAGACCTCACCCTGACTTCACCTACGGGAGCCGAACTCCCGCAGCCGCACCAAGAGCGGAGGAAAAAATCCCACTCAAAAAAGAAAAAGGAGAGAGAAGTTAAAAGGAAAAGCGATGAACTACGCCGGCGACGAATGGAAAACAAATAGCGTCTAGGATGCAGAGAACCCCAGCTTTCACGGAAGCTTTCAACGCAAACCCAAGATGAGATGACTTCCTCAAGGTGACGAAAGCTCAGACCTCCGTGCTCGAGCCCTGATGGGGACACCAAACCTGAGCGGCCCCAGACGAACCTGCGGCCACGGGCGAAAAAGATGGGTCGATACGTTGACAATCAGGGACCTCCGAACAACACAAAGATCGAAAAGAAGCTCGGCAAACGACAATTCAACGCATGAGTAAAAGAGGCGAGCCGGCGTTACAACCACCGGTAACCTACGGACGACGTCAAAAAAAAAAAAAAAAAAAAAAAAGGAGAAGGGAATACAACAATAACAACGGTAAAGAAAAAAGTTCGGCAGACAACGATTCGACGCAAAGTACGGACGAGGTAACAAAATCACCTTCTCATTTTTCGACTAACAAGATGTACGTTACAAGACCCGGAGGGCCAGAAAAGAATACATTGTTACAAGGCTCGAAAACACGGCTCGGAAAGGATACACCGGAGGCCACTTCAAGCTGCAAACTTCTCTTCCCGTTTCTATCCTTCCCAGCCGCATTTTCCAGTGCGTGTGACAAGCCTCTCAGCTCTCGCCCCCCGCCTCGTTCCGCTCCACCTCCGAAATCCCAACCCTAGGGGGAAAAGGATGGGATAGATTCCAAGGGGCGGCAAGGGCAACGGCAGCGGCGATGACGACCTGTTTCAAGAAGAACCGGAGTTACCCCGAAGGCAGCAATGGCGCCGGAGATATGCGCCATCACCGAATGCTCCATGACAACCACCGTCCCACGTGTTCCGGCAAGGTTGGCATGCGCTACTTCTACCGTCCCCGCAACAAGTTTTACTGCCCCACCGTCGGCGCCGACTGCTTCTGGTCCCTCGGCCCCGACGACATCAAGGATCCCGCCACAACTTGTGACGACAGCTTTGCCCTCTTGACCGGTGTCGCCCCGTCCAGCTACTCCGAAATTCTCAAGCAGAACGCCTTCACCGGTTGTCCCCGTTATTAAACCCCTGTTGTTGAAAGAATTCTTCCTCGAGCCCCCTTTAAAGTGACAGGAACCCTCAGCGGCAACTCGACAACCGGAGAACTCGCAGACTGCTGTTCTCCTCCTTGCACTCTTCCAGGTCTGTGGCATCCTCTTGAGGTTGGCCTCCGGGGCGGAGGCCCTAGCGGGAGAACCCCTTAGAGAGGAATCGGGGGACTGGAGACGGCAGTGAGACGGCAAAGACCGGCGCGGAGGATGCTCAGAGTCGGAAGGGGCACCGATGGGGTGGTTGAGTGGCTAAGCTCTCAGGCGAAAGAAAGATGTCGTCCCTTAGGCGAAATAAAGCCCCTGGAGGAAGGGTGGGGGGTTTAAATAGGCAACGAAGCCTAGCGCAATTATGGTGGCAGGTGCCCCTAGGCCAACCAATGCCCACCACGTGTCCCACTCGCCGCGACCTGGGGTTGACCGTTCGCAAACTTTCATGGCACGATGCTTGGGATCACGTCCCGGTGGGAGTTCCGAAAAGGCTCTTCGGGTCGCCCTAATCGGAAAAAGGCTCCAGCATGCGCGCATTAAATGCCAACACATCTGAGGACGGTCGCGCACGGACGTCAAAGGGAGAACTTCGGCTGCGACGATCTTTCTATACTTCCTTCGTTCGAAATTCGAACTCGGAAGTAGGGGGACTGGTGTTGGATATAAAATACCCTCAGCCGAGGTTCTCAACGGGATTAACCCTCGCGAGTCTCCTCCGACTCCGATTGCAGACAGACCTCGTCCGGACTCCTACGGGAGCCGGACTCCGCCCACAACTCCAACCGCCAGTAGACTCCGCCCGGACTTCTACGGGAGTCGGGCTCCGTCACCAACTTCAACTGCTGGTAAGCTTCGTCCGGACTCCTACGGGAGCCGGACTTCGCCCCTGACTTTAATTGCAGGAAGACTCCACCCGGACCCCTACGGGAGCCGGGCCTCGTCCCCCGACTCCGGCTGCAGACAGACCTCGTCCGGACTCCTACGGGAGCCGGACTCCGCCCACAACTCCAACCGCCAGTAGACTCCGCCCGGACTCCTACGGGAGTCGAGCTCCGTCACCAACTTCAACTGCTAGTAAGCTTCGTCCGGACTCCTACGGGAACCGGACTTCGCCCCTGACTTTAATTGCAGGAAGACTCCGCCCGGACCCCTACGGGAGCCGGGCCTCGTCCCCCGACTCCGGCTGCAGACAGACCTCGTCCGGACTCATACGGGAGCCGGACTCCGCCCACAACTCCAACTGCCAAGCAGACTCCGCCCGGACTCCTACAGGAGCCGGGCTCCGTCACCAACTTCAACTGCTGGTAAGCTTCGTCCGGACTCCTACGGGAGCCGGACTTCGCCCCTGACTTTAATTGCAGGAAGACTCCGCCCGGACCCCTACGGGAGCCGGACCTCGTCCCCCGACTCCGGCTGCAGACAGACCTCGTCCGGACTCCTACGGGAGCTGGACTCCGCCCACAACTCCAACCGCCAGTAGACTCCACCCGGACTCCTACGGAAGCCGGGCTCCGTCACCAACTTCAACTGCTGGTAAGCTTCGTCCGGACTCCTACGGGAGCCGGACTTCGCCCCTGACTTTAATTGCAGGAAGACTCCGCTCGGACCCCTACAGGAGCCGGGCCTCGTCCCCCGACTCCGGCTGCAGACAGACCTCGTCCGGACTCCTACGGGAGCCGGACTCAGCCCACAACTCCAATTGCCAAGCAGACTCCGCCCGGACTCCTACGGGAGCCGGGCTCCGTCATCAACTTCAACTGCTGGTAAGCTTCGTCCGGACTCCTACGGGAGCCGGACTTCGCCCCTGACTTTAATTGCGGGAAGACTCCGTCCGGACTCTCACGAGAGCCGGACCTTGTCCCCCACCTCGGCTGAAGGAAGACTTCGTCCGGACTCTTACGGGAGCCGGACTCCGGGCTCCTCTCAAACGGATAGCTAACCACCCCTCTCCGCCAAACACTCCAGCCGAACTTCGGCCGACAGGTCTGCACTCCCTGGCGGGCCGCAGTAACGGCCACGACTCTGCTCCACTTCCTGCGACGGATTCCGCGCGGCTCCATTACTCCCCGGCAGACCGCTATGATGCCCACGATCCTGCTCCACTTCCTGCGACGAATACTGCGCGATTCTTCCATCCTCTGACAAGTCGCGACAACAGACGCCACTCCACTCCCCGCGACAGACTCCACGTGGCGTGTCCCGGTGATAGCCACGATTCCACCCCACTACCTTTCGCAATAAATTCCTCCTGACTATGGACGGCCCACTATTAGACGGTTACGAACGTCGCTATCAGTCTATTGCACCCTCCGCCTATAAAAAGGGGATCCTAGATACGTTATTCTCTAAGCTCTCGTTTTTACCTAGAAACTCTGCTAAAATTTTCGTTCGAGCACTCCATTCTTGTTGAGGCAGAGAACTGACTTGAGCGTCGGAGGATCTTGCCGGAGCAACCCCACCTCCGATTTAGACTTCTTTTGCAGGTCCCGGCAGCGATCGCGACTCCAGCTTCTCCGACGTAAGCGGATTCTTGCATCAACAGGCACATTATGCTTTCAAGACATTATTGGATGACCAGCATCATGGTGTCCAATGTTCCTTATTTAGAAAAGTTACGTATATGATCCAAAGTGATATGTTCATCCATGATACAGCTCACTTTGATAGTGATCTTTGTGAAATAAAATTTAAGAATATATATAACTGCAAAAACCTAACAAAAGAAGCAATACTCATCCGTGGAAGGACTATGATTTCTTTCTCAAATAGCAGCCAAAAAGGATGAAATCTGCATGAACATATATTATGAGAAGTCTAAGAGTCATTTGTGTTATAATCTGCTAGGACAACGGGATTGGAGAACCGAAGTCAGATTAACTGTCAAGCCAGTTACTAGAAGTGCCATATCTAATTAAACTTGAAATTGTTAGAAATAACTTTGGCAACTATCACTTGACAGCTGTGCAAAATTTATTTTAAAGCAAATAATTTCTGCATGCTGTATTGCATTCTTTATATAAGAATCAGACTGGCAAACATCCAATAATCAAAGGCATTTTATAAGAAAGATAGTTTCCTGAACTCACAAGAGCTGGACATTGCCGTAACAGAATACCATGTCTTAATGTTCTAACAGAAAATAATACATGAATCACTTGTCAGAGGTCCATCTTGCAGGATAAAAACAAAATAGGAAAAGAAGAATAACTGAGTTCAAATGCAAGAAAAGCACAAGGAAACTAATATAGTTCAGCAAAACAGAATTTTGCATAGGTTTGTGATTCAGTAAGTAAAACAAAACCATTATCATGCTTCAAGTTTTGAACAGCAACAGGGCTCATCCACTACTCATGAAGATTTTCAGTGAACACAAATGAAAAGTTCTTGAATGACCATGTTGAGGCATGCAAAAAATGGAAATCAGTAAAAGAACATTAAATATGAATCCTGAGCTTAAAGGAAAGGACAGCCTAAAAGAATCAGTTTGAAACAGTGAAGTAGAAATTTTGTAACAGATAGACAGTGTGGAACAGAACTCATTTGGAGAATGCCTTAAGTTGGGAAAGAAACTTTAAAATGCATGAATTCACTAATGACTTCTTATGAAAAGAATTTAAAATTTAAGTTTCTTCTCCACCATGATTAAAATCATACAAAGCATTTACGGATATCTGATCAGGCAATATTTGTAACAATTATGTAACATGGACATCAATTTTAGGACCTAAAAGGTGTCCACGCTTGTTTTTACTCTAACAAGCCACAACTACACATATATATTATCAAATATGGATGCTGAAGACAAGCAGTTCAATCACATAACAATTTTTACCAGTGATACAATCTTTCATCTCACAAAAGATTGACTGACAACAAAATTCTGAATGATTACAAATTCAATAATGAGTTCTTATGAAAAGAACTTATAATTTAAGTTTCTTCTCCACCATGATTAAAATCATAAAGCATTTAAGGACATCTGATCAGGCAATATTTGTAACAACTATGTAACATGGATATCAATTTTAGGACCTAAAGGTATCCAGGCTTGTTTTTATTCTAACAAGCAACAAGTACACATATATATTGTCAAATATGGCTGCTGAAGAGAAGCAGTTCAATCACATAACAATTTTTACCGGCAATACAATCTTTCATCTCATAAAAGATTGACTGACAACTAAATTCTGAATGATTACAGCATCACTAGCTGTAACTTTAGCTCTTGAAGTTGCAATTAGTCCATCATAAAATTCATTCCTCACTCAGCTTTTCAAGGGATGATTTCTTGATGAAAAATTTTGCTGTATGCATCACAAGATCACAGAAGAAGGCTTCCAACAGATGGCCGTCCATTTGCACACTCCCCATCATTTTCAGATGAAACACCAACGGTCACTCCAAATGGCTTTCAGATGAAACTACTCACCAACGGTAACTACAAATGGTGGTAAGTAAATTTCACATAAATTCATCATCACTGTCCTCAAACTCACTGTCTTCATCGTATTCAGATCCAGAATCATCTTCCTCCCTAGGTTTTAACAATGTCTTCATGTCAAATGATGGTTCTGTTTCCATTTCCTCAATCCCAATAGAGTCATAATTCATCCGTTCTTTAAATTTCTCGTCAGAACAATTGAGCAGCCATCCAAGTGAACACTTCAGCCCTTTCTCGGCAATAATCTGATGCCTTGGTCTTATTGTAGACTCAAGACCATATGTAAAGAAAGCAGGAAAAGCCACCAGCTCCTCCAAATCCCCATCCATCTCCGTCTGAAAATACTCGAAGCTCATTCTCATAATATCTAGATTCAATGCAAGCAATTGAGGGCAGCCAACAACCATTCTGCTCACCTGCTTCAACAAAAAGCCGCAGCCTTCAAAGAAATCAACATGCTTCGACACAGTAGAGCGGCTAAGACTAACAGCTTGAGGCATTTTCTCAATCACTCTTCCATATTCATCACGACTGACCAAAATACTCGATTCAAACAAGCTTTGCTGCGAGAGAAGCTTAGCCTTCAGCTCAATACCCATAATGTCTGGATACTGCGCTATCACAGAAGCTAATGCCTCCTTCCGAACACCAAACTCCAGCAGAGCCTCGACATTGGGTTTCACTTGGTCCTCCAAGCCAAAGCCAAGAATGTGAGGCCTTTTCTCAATCAATCTTGCCACCGCCAGCCTCGGTAAACCCAGGCTCTCAAGGTATTCGACGAAAGGCTTGATCACTCTCCCAACCCGCATCCCAAGTATCTCAGGATATCGAGTGAGAACACCTCCTAGCTCTCTTCTTGCAACTCCAATTCCAATCAGATAGGCAACCGATGTGCTCATGGTGCCCTCCAATTTGAACCCGAGCAGCTCCGGGTACCGCTCAAGGACCCGAGGGACGTCGCCGGCCTTGATGTCGAGACCCTGCAAGTACTTCACGACAGGTGCAAGATCGACGACGACGCTCGCATGGAGGACCTGCGGGTACCGCCGCAAGAATTCCGTGATGGTGGCCTTGCGGACACCCAGCTTCCCGAGGTAATCGAGAACGGGGATCATGTTCTTCTTGACGCTGCAACCAAGGACGAGGGGGTAATTGTTGATGTCCTCGATGGTGAGGCCGAGGGAGTGGAGGAAGTCGACGCGCTCCCGCATGACGTCGACGGTGACGGGGAGCTCGAGGCCGTCGAGCTCGTCCGGGACGACGCCGAGCCCGCGGAGGAACTCGTAAAGGCGGGCGCGGTTGGCGGCGCGCTCGTTCCTCATCTGGAGGAGGCTGGGCCGAGCATAGAGGGAAGAGGAAGGGCTGGCGGCGGCGCTGCGGGTCGAAGCGATGGAGGGTGCCGAGGAGGCGGAGGAAGTTGCGAGAATTCTTGAAGTGATGAGGGCATTGCTCTTCTTCTTCTGGATGCTTCCAGAATAATCGAGGATTTTTCTGGTGAAGGGATATTGCTGGGTGAGGCAGCTGAGGCAAAGATTTGGGGATTTGGAGGGGGAGAAGAGAACGCAGGAGCCGGTTATTGTGATGCCGTGGTAGCCGAGAGCTTTCATGGTGCCTCTGGGGGGGTTTTATCAGGATTTAGGACCGAAGTAAGTAACGAAGCATTAGAGAAAGGGATATTAGAAGCACAAAAGGATATAGACGTAAAGGGGGAGGAATTCAGAGAGGTGGGGGTGGGGGGTTATAGAAGTTACCTGTGGATTGGCCCCGGTTAGATTATGGGGGGCGTGGCTACGATGGCGTCGGGGCGATTTTGGTGCCCGTACCGCGGCGGAGGAGGTGGTTTTCTCTCGTATAGAGAAGTCTAGGAGAGAACGGGGAGCGAGGAGAGGGCAGTGTGCTCGGGAGGCTGATGATATTTGCTTTAGATATTACTTGAATTTTGCGCGTGCTTTACCGCACGATGGAAAAGCGATGGACGGAAGGAGATTTTGGGAGGGGAGGGAAGCACACGTTGTGCTTCCTGACTTCAACCAAAGGCAGGGCACGGTACGGATGGTTTGACCCGTATTGGACTCGCTTTCCCATTTAGTAGATTTTAGTTATTTTTTATTATTTTGTTATCCTAATTAGAATGAAGTGTTCTCATGTTGGAAACTATCATCGTAGTAATATGATAAAACTTGTTAATATTTTTAAAAAATTTTATGATAAAAAATTATATAAATAGTTTTTTTGGTAAGGAAATTATATAAATAGTTTGAAATAACTTTGGAAAACTAAATGATGTAAGAAGTTGCAGAGATATGCATACGGGAACACCGTCCTAAGAATGAAATCTCCCTTTTTGTGCATGTATTCGGCGAGATTATCCTATGATGCAATGAACTGAGCTCAATCTAAAGCCTCCTATCATGAGCATGTTTGTGTGGACGTTTGACTTCCTTCAGTTGTTTAGAAGTGGAGAGTCGGGAGGGTAGAACCAAAGCAGAGAGAAATGTGTGAGAAGAGGAAAAATAACAGAACACTCAAAAAGGAAAGAAAAAGAGCACGGTCCAAGTAACTCCCAGAGAGGCCAGTCTAAATAATTATCACAATAAAGACCTGAATAGCCTACTGTTGTGGTCAATCCCCTCATCGCCTGATCGCCGGGAACGAACGTCTGCAAAAGAAAGTCCGCACTGACCGAAGGCGGCTCCGGCGGAGACCCTCTGACGGTCAAGTCAGAGAGGAGACTAGGCAACAGCGAAAAGGAAACAAGGAGCTCAACGAGAGAGAGAGAGGGAGAAGGAGAGCTTGGGAGTTTTCGAAGGGACCCCTTTAGCACTGTTGCCTTTCCCGATTTATAGTGGGAGGTGGTATGGCCTCGCCGTGGGTGATGTAGACAACTGGAGAGTTGTCAAATCGTCGGAAGTTGTCACGTCGTTGACGAGTTGACAGGTCCTAGGAATTAATTTGCGTCCTTGGCAGGACAGCGTCCCAGATTTCCTGGCAGAGGAATGCCTCCTGGCGTTCGTACGGTGTTTGCTTGATAGGACTGCAGCCCATGCCGCTCATTCGGCGTCTAGAAGGACCTGTAGAGGTAGGATGTCAGGTATCCAAACCGATGGTTAGTCGGAGGTGTCCCAACACCGATCGGGTGTCGGACGATCCGGTGTCAGACGATCTGGTGTCAGACGATCGGGCATCCGGCGCCTTCTGGGGAACGCAAACCGCCATCCGGCACCGGCTTTGGGAGCGCAGGCCGCCGTCAGGCGTCCCATCGGGGATGCGAATCGCCGTAGGCGATTTAATTCTGGGGCGCGGCCCTGCTGCCACGCGTCAGGAGGTCGTTGGGCCGGCGTCCTTCACATTAATGAAGGCGACGTAGCCCGATTTGGGAGGGGTGCGCCGAACCGCCGGGTCGGAAGAGGGCCCGGATGCCGCCACGTGTCGACCATCCGAGAGCTCTCGATCGGCGCGGCCACATCCCGACCGTCGGTCAACCCTATATATATGGGGCCACTTGTACTCAAAGCTTCATTTCTGACGGTCTTGCTGCGGAGACTCTGCCCAAACGGTTTCTCCATCGTCGCCGGCAGCTGCTCCCACCCCATTCTCGCAAAGATTCATCCGGGGTTCGTGCCCCCTTCTACTCTACTCTCGCTTTCTTTGAAACCTTTTCTTTTCCTTCTCCTTCTTCTTCTTCTTTGGTCTTGTCTTCTCCTTGGTTCCGGTGTCATGGCCAGAACTCCACCTCAAGAGGCTCGGTCGAAAAATCCGACCGATGACCTTCGGTCGACTCCGAAAGTTGAGGTTTCCTCGCTTTCGGGGCCGAATGTCGATCGGTTTCGGGATCAGTATCGCATCCCGGAGCAGTTCCGACTTTCCGCCCCTGGGGCCGGGGGTCGGGTTAACAACCTGCCCGCGGGTCAGGTGGCTTTGTACGTCGAGGACCTCCGGGCTGGTCTTCGGCTTTCGATTCTGGAGTTCGTTCGGAATCTGCTAGATTATTACGGACTTTGTCCGGCGCAACTGGCGCCGAACTCAGTTCGGCTAATAATCAGCTTCGCCCTGTTGTGTCAGCTCCTGCCGACCAACCATCGGATCTCTCTCTTCCGGGTATTTTTTATCCTCCGACCCCACCCTAAGGCCCAAGGGTGGTGGCTCTTCAACCCCCGAAAGGGTCTTTCCTTCATCACTGACCTTCCATCGTCCATCCATGGGTGGAAGAACCAGTTTTTCTTTGTTTCCTCTTCTTCTCCCTGGGGCTTCCCTTCTCATTGGGGCGTGCCTCGAACCGAGGCAAATGAGAACAGCCGAGTGGAGGCGGACGACCGGGAGGACTTCCACCGACTCAAGGACATGTCGGTCCCGAAGCAGAGGGAGCTTGTTACCGAACAAGCCCTCTATGATGCTGGCCTGAGCCTGGTCCCCCGTCTAGGTATCGCCCGATCCATCGGTTGTCTTTTCATTTTACATTCGTCCCCGAACATATACTGATTCTCTTGTCGAAATCGCAGGGACGCCGCCGAGGATGAGGCCGACCGATGCTGAAATCAGTCAGTACGCGGCGAGGAAGAGGCCGGTGTCCGGGGCCGGACCCTCACGGCCGTCGAAGAAACCCTCAACCGCAGTGCCGACTGTCGTTGCGTCGGCGGCCGATCAGTCGGAGCCGGTAATTGCACTTTCGGCTCCGACAGCGCAACCGGAGGAGCGGCCAACGGAGGAAACGGTCGAAGGAACATTGGTGATTTCACCGACTGAAGAGGCGTCGGACGCCGTTCGGGAACCCGAACGTCATCCGTCGACGCCTGCTACTGCGACGGGGGGTGCTCAGTCAAGCTCGAGCATCCCCTCCTTGCCCGATCTACGGGCCTGGGCGGCCGATCGGGGGAAAGCCCCGATGGCCCCCGCTGACGACCCAAGGTCGGGAAGTCGCACCGCGTCATCTGGTGCTCGGGCCCCCGAAGGAGCGTCAGCCCTGGCCGACCACAACTTGGCCAGGAGGCTATGTCAGGGGATCCTCCTCCCAACCGACGTGGAGGTTCTAAAGGCTCGACAGGTGACCGAGATGTTGTCTTCATTTTATCCGACCATGGTCAGGGTAAGTTCCGCTCCGTCCCTTTCCTTCTTACTGTCTTCATTATTTCGCCTTCCTGACGGTTAGTCCACATTTGCAGCTGATTTATACTATGTCCGAACTGGAGGCCGGGTACCGGAGGTTCGGAGACATCCGGGTGGCCTGGAAGGACAGGGCGACGACCGTCGAAGCTGACAAGACGGTGCTGGTCGAACATCTGAAGCAGTCGACCGACCGGGAGGCGAGGCTGGAAGAAGAGATTTCTCATCTCGGGTCCGAACTTAAGTCAGCCCGAAAGGAAGCCAAGCGCAAGGGTCGGACCGCGTGCCGACTGTGGTACGAACGGGATGGCATCGCCGCCGAGCTTGAGGCCGAATGCGAGCAGCTCCGGGTCAGCCTGGAGAATCTCGCCAAGGTCGAGGAGGACTTGTCGATCGCCCAAGCCGATGCCAACATAGCGAAGGCAGAGGCGGAGTCGGCGAAGGACTCCTTCGATCGGGTGGAAGCGGAGGGGAGGTCGGCGAAGGAGTCGCTGAGTCGGGCGGTGGACGACTTCCGTGGCTTCGACAGATATCGGGAGGAACTGCTGGAAACCGGCTTTGTGTCGTACCGGGTGGGGTACGAGGACGGTCGGAATGCGGTCCAGGCCTTGTACCCGGAGCTGGACCTCAGTGGTATCATTCCACCATGAGCCGAGGACCAAGCTACGGAAGAGGTGGCCGACCCGTCGTCGGGAGACGCCGCTGCAGCAGAAGAGACCGTCCCAGAGCAGATCGCCGAAGGAGAGACGGTCCTGACTCCTGACCCGGCTCCGATCCCCGATTCAGCGCCAGCTTCCGATCCAGCACCGCCCTTCGATCCAGTGCCGACCGCCGACCCAGCGCCGTCCTTCGATCCGACGCCGACCGTCGACTCATCGCCGATCATGGTGGATACACCGGTCATCCCCGAGCTTTCCTCGGTCGAAGAGATTGATTCCAAAGGATGATCGCGGCCTTATCTTCTTTTGTTTTTTCTTTGCGCATTTGTAATCGGGCTTCGGCTTAGTTCTGTAGACCTGAATATACTTTAAAAAAATTTTAATTTCATTCTCAACTTCTCTCTCTTGCCTGTCAGGATGTGTTGTGACTTAGAGTCATGGAGTCATAGGGTCGGAGAGTCGCAGTCCCGACGTACCACATTAGGACACTTAACAACATCCAAAGTTATCAGTCGAGATAGTCGGTAGCACGCCATAGGGTAGGCAAGACGAACTCCAACCACTAACCGCCCGTCCTAAGGCCTGAGCCGATCGTCCGTCGCTAAGTTGTAAATCGTAGGCCAGAGTCGAACGTACGTCATCCTGGCATGAATCGGGAGTCAACCGACTTCCAGGCACGAGTCCGTTAAGTCGGGCGCGCTAGCGGTGTCGAAGGTCGTTCACAGGGATGAAGGTCGGCCGACCTTTGGGCGCACCCTGATGACCCGAGTGTCGTCCGACATGATCAGTCGGATGGCGTCTGATACATCGTCGTACGGCGTCGACGTGTTTGGTCGGAAAAGCGATGGTAAGTCGAGTTCCCACTACCCAGACTTAGGTCGGGTGCTTACGTCGCGCCGTTTGATAAATGGTGGTAAGCCGAATACCCTTCGACCGATCGCGACCTGGTCGGTAAGTCGCGAACGCGACGTCGGTTGCGTTGGCGCTTTGCCTTTCCCGGTCGGAGCCGGGTCAGCAAGTCGGCCGATCGTTCTGTTTGATCATTTTGGCCGAGATTTTTAGATGTAGAAGGAGTGTACCTCCCGTCGTCGCAGATGCATCGATCCTTTAAGCGTCCAATGCCTCATTGGCAGTCGGTCCATCGGTTCGTAGTGGATCGTCAAGTCCGAGTCGGGACGTCGGGGACTCGCATCTCTTGGCGAGCGCCAAACAACAGTCGAAGAGTCGAAATTCCAGACTTCGAAGTTTAAAACTGAGTTCGTATTCCAAATGGGGAGATACAGAGTTCACTGATAGTACAACCTCAGATTGTCGGCGTTCCAAGTCCGTGGGATGGTCGTCCCTTCTAGGGTCTCCAGCCGGTAAGCTCTCGGTCCGTAAGTGTCAGCTACCTTATAGGATCCCTCCCAGTTCGGGGATAACTTTCCTCGGTCCAGGGGTTTCGAGACCTCCACCTTTCTCAAGATCAGGTCTTTGGGTCGGAAGAGCTTCGACTTCACCCTGGCATTGTAATATTAGGCCGCCTTTTGTCGGTAGGAAGCCATACGAAGTTGTGCCTCGCGTCGGAGCTCGGGTAAGAGGTCCAAGTCAGCCCTCCGACACTCGAAGTTGTCCGGCTCACGATACTGCTCAACCCTAGTTGATGGCAGCCCGATCTCCAGCGGGATCATGGCTTCCATTCCATAGGCCAAGCTGAAAGGTGATTCCCCGATCGGGACCCAGGGTGTTGTCCGGTATGCCCACAGGATGGAGTTCAGCTCCTCGACCCAGAGGCTCTTGGCTTCATTTAGTCGGGTTTTGAGCCCATGCAGTATAGTTCGGTTGGTCACCTCGACCTCACCGTTGGACTGTGGATGCCCGACTGAGGTTAGTCGGTGCGTGATTTGAAACTTTGCACAGAAGTCTCGAAAGTCCTGATTGTCGAACTGTCGCCCGTTATCGGTAATGATGGTGTTTGGCAGTCCGAACCTGAAAATGATGGACTTCTGCATGAAGTCCTCCATCTTACGCTCAGTGATTTGTGCTAAGGGTTCGGCTTCCACCCACTTAGTGAAGTAGTCGATCGTAACGATAATGAACTTTCGTTGTCCGGATGCCAGAGGAAAAGGTCCGAGTATGTCGATTCCCCACTGGGCGAGGGGCCACGGGGCGACGACCGGAGCAACCTGGCCAACGGGTCGGTGCTGTATGTTGGCACACTTTTGGCATGATTCGCACCTTCGAACCAACTCAGCCGCGTCCTTCTTCATAGTGGGCCAGTAGTAGCCCCGTCACAGGACTTTGTAAGCCAAGGACTTGCCCCCCAAGTGATCGCCACAGATTCCTTCATGTACTTCTCTGAGAGCGTAGTCTGCGTCGGTCGGCTCCAAACACTTCAGCAAGGAAAGGGAGAATGACCTTTTATACAATCGACCGTCAATCATCACATATTGGAAAGCCGCCCACCGGAGTCGTTTGGCTTCCACGGGGTATTCAGGGGTAGATCCGTCGGTCAGATACTAAGCGATCGGGTCCATCCAGCTCGGCTCCGCCGCCAATTGCAGCACCTCTTTGACCTTGTCGACGCTCGATCATTCAAGACTTTTCACAAACGTCCGGCCCAAGGTGCCGTAGTCGGATGTCGCGAGCCTAGAGAGCGCGTCGGCCCGAGCATTTTCCACCCTGGGGATGTGGAAGATCTCGAAGTACTTGAAGGGTGCCATGAGATCTTTTACTTTTTGGTGGTATTTGGCCATGGTCGGATCCCGCGCCTCGAACTCACCTTGGATTTATCCAACAATCAATTGAGAGTTGGAGAAGACTTTGAGTCGGTCGACCTCGAGCTCCAGTGCCAACCTCAAGCCCACGACGAGCATCTCATATTCGGCCTGATTATTGGAGGCCTTGAAGTCGAATCGGAGGGCGTGTTCGGTAACCACTCCCTCCGAGTTGGTGAGCAGAAAACCAGCCCTGCTCCCTCGAGCGTTGGAGGCTCCGTCGATGTGCAACACCCAGGTTGAATCGAGGTCACATTCGGAGGTCCCGACCTCCTCGGGGCCCCCTTTTTCCGACGGTCGGTCGGTCATCGGGCATTTGACGACAAAGTCGGCCAGAACCTAGGCTTTGAGAGTAGGCCGTGGTCGGTATTGGATGTCGAATTCGCTCAGTCTCACAGTCCATTTCGTCAGCCATCCCGATGTGTCAGGACGGTGCAGGATTGCTCTCAGGGGTTGGTCGATGAGGACCACGATAGCATGTGCCTGGAAGTACGGACGGAGCCACTGTGACAAAATGACCAGAGCGAAAATCATTTTCTCTGCCTTTGAGTACCGAGTCTCGACTTCGTGAAGCACTTTGCTGACATAATATATCGGTTGGTGAACTCGGTTCTCGTTCTCTCGGACGAGCACCGAGCTAACTGCCTCCGGGGAGGTAGCTAGGTAAAGGTACAGGATGTCCCCGACCTCCGGTCTTACAAGGAGTGGCGGAGAAGCCAGGTATTTCTTCAGTTCCTCGAAGGCCTATCGGCACTCGTCTGACCAAGAGAAATGCTTGGCCTGTCGCAGGGTTTTGAAGAACGGGAGGCATCTCTCAGCCGACCGAGAAATGAATCGGCTGAGCGCGATGATCCTTTCGTTGAGTTGCTGCACCTCCTTCTTGGTGTCCGGATGTCGCATATCGATGATGGCCTTGATCTTCTCGGGGTTGGTCTTGATTCTCCATTACGAGATGAGGAATCCGAGGAACTTCCTCGAGGTCACTCCGAAGGCGTACTTAGTCGGGTTCAGCTTCATCCGGTGTCGTCGTAGAGTGCGGAAGATTTCTTCGAGATCCCAGACATGATCTGGAATTTGCGCACTCTTCACCAGTATGTCGTCGATGTATACTTCCATGTTGCGCCCGATCTGGTCTTTAAAGACCTTGTTGACAAGTCGTTGGTAGGTGGCACCGGCGTTCTTCAGTCCGAAAGGCATTACTCTGTAGCAGTAGAGGCCCTTGGGGGTCACGAAGGCAGTGTGCTCCTCATCTTCGGGCGCCATCCGGATCTGGTTGTACCCGACGAAGGCATCCATGAAGCTGAACAGTCGAAATCCGGACGTCACATCCACCAACTGGTCGACCTTCGGAAGTAGAAAGCTGTCCTTCGGACAGGCCCGATTCAAGTCGATGTAGTCGATGTAAATCCTCCACTTTCCGTTGGCTTTCTTCACCATGACAATATTGGCAAGCCAATCGGGATATGTAATTTCCCTGATGAAGCCTGCCTCGAGTAGCTTGTCCACTTCTTCGTCGATGGCCTTCTGTCTTTCAGGAGCAAAAGACCTTTTCTTCTGCCTCACCGGCTTCATCGTTGGGTCGATGTTGAGTCGGTGGGTGATTGTCTCCAAGGGAATGCCCGACATATCTCCTGCCGACCAAGCAAATATGTCGGCGTTGGCCTTCAGCAGCTCTGCCAACCGTTGTCGTTCTGGGTCGGGTAGCTGAGACCCGACCCATACCTGTCGGTCGGGATTCTCCGCTATCGAGATGGGAACGAGCTGTTCGACCGGTGAACCCCATTCTTCCTCCTCCCATTGGTCTAGCTTGTCGATCGTTAGGGAGCCCTTCAACTCGTCGGTTTGAGCAGAGATCTGGAAGCATCGACAGGCGAGCTATTGGTCTCCGCGCATCTCTCCGACTCCATTTTTGGTCGAAAATTGAACCAGGAGATGGTACGTCGAGATGATCGCTTTGAGGGCGTTTAGTCCGGGTCTTCCGAGTATGGCATTGTAGGCTGAAGACACCTGGACGACCGCGAAAGTCAAATGGACTGTGCTTTATCGTGATTCGGTACCAACCGTCACGGATAGAGTGACTTCTCCTTCCGTCGTGACAGCGTCCCCAGCGAAGCCTATCAAGGGCGTAGAGACTCTGTTGAGTCGGTCGGTCGATAGTCGCATCCGGGAGAAGGTCGAGTAAAATAAAACATTTGTTGAACTTCCATTATCTACAAAGATTCTTTTTACATTATAGTTCGCTATTATTGCCGAGATAACAACAGCATCGTCGTGGGGAGTTTGGATGCCCCGAACATCTTCTTCTGTAAAAGTAATTACATCGTCCGAGCATGGCTTCTTCGTCGACTCCCCTCCAGCAGACGTCCTCGGGCCTAGTCATTTGGAAATCATATTGATGACCCCGACGGTAGGTCGGTTATTCATCGCTTCTTCAGTCGGCTGGGGTCGTTGATCGACGACGGGCCGGGTCGGCGGATTCCTCCGGAACATGCCGAGGTATCCCCGGCATATGAGGGCCTCAATTTCATTCTTAAGCTGGATGCATTGCTCGGTATTGTGGCCGTGGCCCCGATGGAATCGGCAGTACTTTCATCAGTCGAGGCCCTTTGCCTTCAGAGACGGAGGCCGTCGCAGGTACTCTTCGCCCTCGATCTCCATCAAAATCTGCGCACGAGGAGCGGAGAGAGGAGTGTAGGAGTCGTACCTGGGACGTGTCGGCCTTAGGCTCCGCCATCGGGGCGACCTCTGGTTCCGTCATGGGGGTGAGACCCGACTGTCGGTCGGGGGCCTGCTAGGCACAGCAGGGTCCCAACCCTTCCTCCGCTTCTCCTTCGGGCCCTTGGGCTCGGCCAGATGCCGGTCAGAAGCTCCTTCATCCATACGCATATACTTGTATGCACGCTCCAGTAATTCAGCGTACGTTCGGGGGAGGGTTTTGTCCAGGGAGTAGGTGAAACGGGATGCCCTCAACCCACGCTTCATGGCCGAAATGGCCATGTCTTCATTGAGGTCCCGAACCTCAAGCGTGGCCGCATTGAATCGCACCACGAAGTGTCAGAGCGTCTCGTTTTCTCTTTGTTTGAGGGAGAAAAGGATGTCCGATGTTCGCGGTGGCTTTCGGCTGGTACTGAAGTGGGCCACGAAGGAGTGCTCGAGCTGCCCGAAGGAGTGGATACTTCCCGATCGAAGATCGGAGTACCAGGCCCTGACAGCTTTGCGGAGCGTGGTGGGAAAGCCGATGCAAAGGAGAGCGTCGGTTGCCCCTTGAATCGTCATGAGAGCTTTGTAGCTCTCCAGGTGGTCGATTGGGTCGGTGGAGCCGTCGTAAGGCTCCATGTGCGGCATCTTGAACCGACTGAGGATCGGTTCATCGAGGATGAGTCGGGAGAGGGGTTGGGCGGTCTGGAAGTCGACGCCGTTTGAAGACTTCTGTCTGTCCACCTGTAGCTGGGCAAGCCGACGGTCGATTTTCTCGAACCTGCGTTCGTAGTCGTCGATCCGTCAGTGCTGGGAGACCCCAGGAGTGGAGTCTCCGAAAGAGTCTAAGAGAGAGGTGGACGGCGTTCGCGGTCGCTTCTCCTTCCTTGCTCGTTCCAGCTGGGAAGGAGAAGGCCGTCGAGACCGATGGGTGTCACGCCGCGGGCGCCCCTCCTCCTCTTGGTGGGAGCGCTGAGATAGGTACATCGGAGGGGGCGACGGAGATCGGTGCGGACATCGGCGGCTGCTCCTGGAGGGCATCGGGCGCGCCGTCGGTTGCTCGGTCGGTGAAGGCAGCTGCCGAACCGGTTGCTGTTGAAGGCTTTTGACCGCGTCTGTTAGCACGGTCATCTGCCGCACGATTGCCGCGATCTGTGCCTCCGTGGTCACTGCGGGATGCGGAGAGCTAGGTTCCGCCATGGAGGGTGGAGGAGAGACCTCTTCCCGACGGGAAGAGCGCCTCACTGATCCAGTGACCCTCGATCGCTGAGCTCTTATCTTTGTCATCTTGAAAGATGTTTCAAGTTCCGTGGGGGTCGCAATCCCTGGTGCTGTCAACGAAGCACCAACTTGTCACTGCGAGATCCTCAGTCCCCTACCTGGCGCGCCAATCTGTTGCGGCCAATCCCCTCGTTGCCTGGTCGCCGGGAACGAGCGCCTGCAAAAGAAAGTCCGCACTGACCGGAGGCGGCTCCGGCGGGGACCCTCCGACGGTCAAGTCAGAGAGAAGACTAGGCAACAGCGAAAAGAAAACAAGGAGCTCAACGAGAGAGAGAGAGGGAGAAGGAGAGCTTGGGAGTTTTCGAAGGGACCCCTTTAGCACTGTTGCCTTTCCCGATTTATAGTGGGAGGTGGTATGGCCTCGCTGTGGGTGATGTAGACAACTGGAGAGTTGTCAAATCGCCGGAGGTTGTCACATCGTTGACGAGTTGACAGGTCCTAGGAATTAATTTACGTCCTTGGCAGGACAGCGCCCCAGATTTTCTGGTAGGGAAATGCCTCCTAGCGTTCGTACGGTGTTTGCTTGATAGGACTGCAGCCCATGCCGCTCATTCGGCGTCTAGAAGGACCTGTAGAGGTAGGACGTCAGGTATCTAAACCGATGGTTAGTCGGCGATGTCCCACCCGATAGGAAGTCGGTCACGGGGGATCGGCCCTCAGGTGATCAGAGGCGACGTTGGCCCGTTAGGCCGATCCACTCCGGTCGGGCACGATCGGTAGTCACTGTCAGTGTTGCCCACCGTCGGTCGGGCGAAGTCGGTCAGGTCCATAGTAGAGTCGGTGTTGAGGACGGGTCGGCACTGATGAGCCGGCAGTAGGGTCGGTCGGTATATCCCAACACCTACTTATGTGGCACCTCATATAGGACCAAAGTAAATGTGTTTTGAGGTATTTTTAAATCTTTGGAAATTCACAACGTAAGTCACCGAGCCAAAAATGCTAGCCATGTGTGTTTTCAAATTGCACACGCCATAATTAGCTGAGCCAAACGAGCATGTAGTTACCAACCTCAAACCCGTAATGCCCAACCAAGCCTAGAACTTTTGGACTACAAGTCTTTTTATATCCAATATAGGATTATTAAATATGAAACTTAAAAATCCAAAGCTTTGTAATATTAAAAATATATATATAACATCTCACATGTGCACCTGTAAAAGAAAATGACCAGAAATGTGAAGGTACCAACCTTCACATTACAAGAGGAAGATGTGTAATGTGGAGGTGCTAACCTTCATATTCAGAATACTGTACTAAGGAAATTTCAAGAACTTGATAAGGCCTTGCGGCTTCAAAAAATTCTTTGGCATCAGAAATCAAGAATCAGATGGTTGCATGAGGGTAATGCAAACACTTCCCTTTTTCACAAATCAACAATCAGAAGGAGAAAGAACATAATTATACATTTTCAGCATGAAGATGGGAGAAAAATTGATAATAAAACTGAGATCAAAAATATAATATCCACATATTTTGTGAATCACTGGAATAGAGAAATTCCTAACCATCCAATTGAGCTTCCTCCAATTCACACTACTCTAGGTGTACAGCAAAATCAACATCTTACACATGAAGTGTCAGAATGGAAAATTCAAGATGCCTTGGCACAAATGGCTTCCAATAGAGCTCTAGGATCCGATGGTTTTCAACCTCTATTTTACAAAGCTTTTTGGTCTATAATCCAAGACGACATTATCATAGAAATTAAAGAATTTTTCAGATCATATCAAATGGCTACTGATTGGAGAGCAACTTACATAGTCTTGATTCCGAAGAAAAATAATCTAAAGAAAGTAAAAGATTATTGACCTATTAGTTTATGTGGTACTTTATATAAGCTTGTCGCTAAAATTCTGGTCAACTGGTTGAAGAGTGTTATGCCAAGTTTGATATCAGATGAACAAGGTGTTTTTGTTCTTAATAGAAGTATTACAGAAAATGTTATGGTGGTATAGGAATTATTTCACACTGTGGGGTAAGCTTCGAAAAGAAATGCTTTAATAGTGGTTAAAGCAGATATGGAAAAGGCATATGACAAGATGTCATGGAAGTACTTGGGTATAGTTTTAAAGCACTATGGTTTTTACAACAAATTTATGAGGTGGGTCATGAGTTGTATTCAAAATCTCTTTTTCCTTATTTTAGTTAATGGTAGCCCAATTAACTGATTTTCCTTTTCTCTTAGGTTGAGACAAGGATGCCCCCTCTCCTCTATTTATTCATTCTAGGTTCTGATATGTTCTCTAGATCCTTACGTGATGCAACTATCAGATTAACCATCGCAGGTTATAAGCTCAATTCATCAGACCCTATGATAACTCATCTTATGTTCGCAGATGATTTGTAACTGGTAGCCAAAGAAAATAAAAGAGGTACTACTTAACTTCGGAAAATACTTGATGATTATTGTAATCAATCAGGCCAGCAAATTAATATGCTTAAATCTCAAATCTAGTTTAATCGAAAAATCGACGTTAATGTGAAACATTAAATTTTGAATATGTCAACTATTCCGATTAAATCTGGTACTTGAATTATCTTTGTATACCTTTATCTAGTAGCAAATTCCAAAAACAAGATTTCAATCCATTGTTTGATAAGATCTACAAATGGCTGGAAGGTTGGAAATGGAAGCAACTTTCATAGATGGGCAGACTTGTATTACTCCAATCAGTATTGGCATCATCTCATATATATTTGCTATCCAACACTGCTGTTCCAAAGTCAGTCATCTTAGAGTTGTAGAAAATCTTTAAAGCCTTTTTGTGGGGACATGAAGTTTCAACCAGAAAGATCCATCTTGTATCATAGGATAAAATGTGTCCACCGAAGAACAATGGAAGTTTGGGGCTTCAGCAAATTAAACTACGTCAAGAAAATTTATGGGTCAAGCTGTTGGGAATCTAGTTTTAAAGAAAGATTGCATTTGGAGTAAGGTTATCATATCCAAATACAATTTCACTAATTGGGACTCTTATCATATAAAAAGAGATGTTTCACCAATCTGGAGACCTGTTGTTCTGGAGCAAAATGGATTCAAAGCTATTTTCAATGGCAAACTGGTAATGAAAGTGTTTGGGGAAGTTAATCGACCCCCCGACTCAAGTTAATCGAACTCCAACATCGACTCAATAACGGCCGACCGACCGAACATACAACTCTACATTGGCTGACTAAACAAATCACACCGACTCTCGATCGGTTGACCGACAGACAGTCGGCTACTGTCGACTAACAACAAACAATTTGAACAACTTCCGATCTAAGACCGTCGGCAAATCAGAGTTACTTACCGATGACCACTCGGACATTCTACCGATATATCAATATTACCGACATATAGTCGGCCAATCTGCTCAATATACTATAACCGTTATGAGCGATTATCGACTACGTGTCACGGCAATTAGTGAAAATTAATGACCCACTAACTTCACAATTATGGTCCGATAATTTAGCACCATAAAAAGCGAGACCATGTGCTCAACAGTTACATCAGAATCATTTATAAAAGGAGGATAAGTGAACAGCATCGGTAAGGCACTTCTGAGCCAGAGCTCTGCTACTCTCAATATTCAAATCTACTGTTCATCAATTTTCTTTCTGACTTAAGCATTGAAAAATCTCCGCCGAACACAACTCCGGTCAGTGAGGATGTTGTTTTGCAGGTGCTCATCACCAGCGACAGGCAACAGAAAGTTGGCCGCAACAGATTGACGCACCAGGTAGGGGGATAGTCAATCATGTCGAAAATCAAAGCCCAATATTCAACCGGCTCGGCGAGGCACTCTTCCCATCGGGAAGATGCTCCTCCCCCACCTCCAGTAGCAGAGCCCAGTTCCTCGCATCCCGTGGTCACCACGGACGCTCAGATCGCTTTATTTGTGCAGCAGATAAATGTTTTGACGGAGGCGGTCAAAAGCCTCTAACAGCAGCAAATCCAGCAACAGCAACAGCCACCGACAGAACAACCGGTAGCACAATCGATGCCATCCAAGCACAACCGCCATCCTTCGCAGCAATCACCTTCTTCCTCCCCGGAGCGACCGTCTCCACGCTCCCATCGAGATGGACAACCGTATTCTCGACACTCTCACCGTGCCACCTACCATTCGCGGCGTTCCCCCTCTCCTTCCCATCTCCACAGTGTTAGAAAGGAAAAACGACTACGGACACCTTCTGCCTCCCCTTCAACCTCGTCGGGAGGTTCCACTCTCGGAGTTTTTCAGCAACAGCGATTGGATGACTATGAACGTAAGTTTTGAAAGATTAACCACCGACTCGTCTGACTTCAGATGAAAGGTCAAAAGTCTTCTGGTGACTATGACTTCTACACCGCCCAACCTCTCTCTCAGCACATCTTGGATGAGCCGATCCCATCTCAATTCTAGATGCCTCAAGTGGAGCCATACAACGGCTCCACCGATCCAATCGACCACCTAGAGAGCTATAAAGCTCTCATGATGATCCAGCGGGCAACCGATGCTCTCTTATGCATCGACTTCCCGGCAACTCTTTGAAAAGCTGCTCGGATCTGGTATTCTGGACTTCAGTCGGGAAGCATAGACTCCTTCGAACAGCTTGAGCATTCTTTCGTGGCCCACTTTAGCACTAGCCGAAGGCTGTCACGAACATCCGACAGTCTCTTCTCGATCAAACAAGGAGAGACTGAGACACTAGAGACTTTGTGGCTCGTTTCAATATGACCATACTTGAGGTCAGGGACCTTAATAAAGATATGGCTATATCGGCCATGAAAAGTGATCTGAGAGAATCCATATTTACTTACTCTCTTGACAAAACTCTTCCTCAGACCTATGCTGAACTTTTGGAGCATGCGTACAAATACATTTGCACGGATGAAGCTACTTCTGACCAACGCCAAATAAGTGAAAAAGGTCGGAAGAAAAAACAAAAGAAAAGTGAAGCTCCAGTTGAATCAAATTGGCCGACTGTCAATAAATGAGCTTCACCTCGACGACGGAGTCCGAAGCTGAATTATAGCAGATATGACTCCACTCCTCTTACTTCTCCTCGTGCATAGATCTTGATGGAGATCGAAAAAGCAGAATACTTACAACACCTCCCATTGATGAGAGTACCATCAAGGGGCCGAGATAGGAAGAAGTACTGTTGGTTTCATCGTGATCATGGTTACGATACCGAATAGTGCATCTAGTTCAAGGATGAGATAAAAGCTCTGATTCGATGAGGCTACCTCGAAAAGTTTCGAAGGGATCAACCGACTCAACCTCCTGCTGACTGACAATCTCAGTTACAAACTGAGGAAACTATCAACAATCGATCAATAACAGGAGTAATCAACATGATCTCTGGATAACCAAAGAACTGGAGGGCAGACATTTGAAAAGCTTCTCCAAACGATGAATCGATCTCGATCGATGATTCGAAAAGCTCCTCCGAATAATGACTATACTCTTCTACAATGGAGCATTTTATGATCATATTTCGGATCAACAGAACAATCTACAACAGTATTTCTCTACAGCAGAACAATACCGACTCGACTATGATCATGCGAAACAACTATTCCACAAACTTGGAATGCCGACGACTTGAAGACATATTATCAATAAAGTTGTCTATATATACACTATTCAGAATGAAACATTGCATTTCAGAATTATAAGTTTCAGTCAACTATGAAATAATAATGGACCAACAGATAGACAGTCAATTCATCGACTATCAACTTTATTTCGATATAGAATATATTTCGACTTTCACTGTAAAAGTCAAAAGATCGATTTTATCTCGGTATAGAATATATTGTGGCTTTCACTGTAAAAGCCAGAAGATCGATTTTATTTTGGTACAGAATATATTTGGTTTTCACTGTAAAAACCAGAAGATCGACTTTATCTCGGTATCAACTATATTTCGATTTTCTACTGTAAAAATCGACATACTGACTATATGACTTTCTACTATAAAGCCGACTTTAATCGAATGACTATTATACCGACTTAGTCTTAACTAAGCGGAATGTTATGCCAATACAACCAAGGTGGGATTGAAATTATACCGACTCGGCTACGGTCAGTCGAAGGATATTCGACTTGCCACCGATTATCAAACAACTTGACGTACAAACCCGACTAAACGTCGGACCCAGGGTATTCGACTTATTATCATTTATCTTAATTCTTAAAGTACGTCAAAAGAACTATACGACTAATGAATGATTCTACAAAGAACTATGTGACTAACGGATGATTCTACAAAGAATTATGCGACTAACAGTCAAGTCGGAGCTCGAAGCAACACATGATGACTCATTTCATCCAACGTGACAAACCACGTGACAATATATATGTCGGATCATCTTGAACTTAGGAGTGAGAGGCAACTATTGGGGTAAGTCAATCGACCCCCGACTCAAGTCAACCGAACCCCGACATCGACTCAACAATGACCGACCGATCGAACATACAACTCCGACTCTACATTGACTGACTGAACAATTCACACCGACTCTCGATCGGTTGATCAACAGACAGTCGGCTACTATCGATCAATAACTTGAACAATCTCTGACCTAAGACCGTCAGCATATCAGAGTTACTTATCGATGGTTACTTGGACGTTCTACCGACATATCAATATTATCGACATATAGTCAGCCAATCTGCTCAACATACTATAACCATTATGAGCGATTATCGACTACGTGTCATAGCAATTAGTGAAAATTAACGGTCCACTAACTTCACAATTATGATCCGATAATTTAGCGCCATAAAAAATGGGACCACGTGCTTGACAGTTACATCAGAATCATTTATAAAAGGAGGATAAGTGAACAACACCGGTAAGACACTTCTGAGCCAGAGTTCTGCTACTCTCGACATTCAAATCTACTGTTCACCAATTTTCTCTCTAATTTAAGCATTGGAAGGTCCCTACCGAATACAACTCCGATCTGTAAGGACGTTGTTTTGTAGGTGCTCATCACCAGTGACAGACGACAGGGAGTTGGCTGTAATAGAAAGTTGCAAGATCCTTGGTTTACAATCACTCCAATCATTCCATAGCCAACATTCATTAATTCTGCCGTGCATCAAGATCAATGGATAGTTTCAGATTTCGTTGACAATAATGGATCTTGGAAGCAAAGTATGTTGGAACAATTATTCCCTAATGAATTGGGTGAAAGCCATCCCATTGCCAAAATATTTCTGCAAGGATAGATTGGTTTGAGCGCCAAAAGGTTCTAATTCTATTAAAGCTAGTGATGTATATGATGTCATAACAAAGAGGCAAGAAACATCTACTACAAGGAGTTTTAAATGGATATGGAAGATGTCTGTGGCACCAACGATTAAGATGTTCCTATGAAAATTAGGTTGGGGTAAACTACCATGTAAACAGGTGCTGTACTCCAGGGGAATGCTCTGCAATATGGACTTGAATTGTGATGGTTGTCAAGCAGCAATGGAGGACACACAACATTGTCCAATATCTTATGCCATAGCCTGTCAAACTTGGAACGTGGCAAAGAAAATATATGCTAATATTCCTATCTTCAACTCTCTAAAACATATACTTGATATACTTTGAGATCATCTGATGGATTCATATAATAAAATTGTTACTTGTTACATTGCTTGGGCCATTTGGATTGCTCGAAATGAAAGATTATTCCAGGGGAAACAATCTAATCCGATGCATATTTCTCAAGTGGCTCGGCATTATGCAACTAAATTTTATGGTACAGCCTCGAATTTCACTGCATCAACATACTTATAGCAAATGGAGTACTGGCAGCTTGATGAGCTCATTACTACTTCCACCGAGGTTTGTTTCTTGGGTACTCCCATCTTGCAGTATGGTAAAGGATAATTTCAATGCATCATGGAAAGGGGAGGCGGCAGGCGGCAGGCGCAGATTTTATCATCAGGGATGAAATAGATCTTGTATTATATGGTGGTTTAAGAAAGTTTCAAACTACTTCGATACCATAAGCTAAACTTCGAGTGGCCTGGGATGGTTTTCTATTGGTGATCCAGAAACTCACAAAGGTTGGCCTTGAAGGCGATTCACTCAAAGTAGTAGAATGGATAAAAAAGCATTTGGATATGCCTTTTAGCCCATCTTTTTCACTTCATCCTCTACTTTTTGACATTTTGCATTGTGCTGCTACGTTAAATTTATTTTTCATTCCCCATATGCTAAGAGAGGGCAACCAACCAACCAACGGATGGTATTGCTAGCTTGCATGCTAATTTGAACTCCAATTCTTAAGCTCAGTTACCCCAACATATTAAATTTCTTGTTCTAGTAGATATTACTTGTACTCAATTTATTAGACACTAGTCTGTCTATTTTCTTTCTTCCAGAAAGTCTTATGACCTTCCATTGTACCAAAAAAAAGAGAGAGAAAATGAAGAATACATAAATGAGCTAGTGAGCAAGTGCAAGAAGTGTGTGGAGCAAGGGCATTGCTAATAACAAGGTGATCACCATCTATCCTATTTGGAGCCCCAATGGAGCTTGGATGCACAGACAAGTTTCGCTACCTCTTTCGAAGTATAACATAAACTCCATTTGCCTAAAAAACAAAAACAAAAACAAAAAAAAAAAATTGGTAATGGGATACTAAAACAACGGAGTTCATATAAAAGGTAGTCATGCACCTGATTCTTATGATGGAAGATCAAAAAAAGTTCTTAGACATGAGCAAAAAAAAAAGAAAGATTTGATACTTTGAAAGCATAAAACTCCAGCCATATCCATAGTAATTGAGTCTGAGATGAACCAAAATCTTGTAAGATTAAAGAAACAAAATACTAAAAAGGCACCATTCCAAATGGATCTAGTTAGTAGCATGCTTTGTGTGCAAGGTTGTAAAATCTAGTGAAAAAAGAGAGAGAAGGATATTTCATTAAAAAATTGAAAACTAATTATAAGCTTGCCAAATTTATTAATTAAGCATTGAAACAAATAAATGCAAAACTAAATTTTTTCTACAAAACATGTTCTCAAAGCAATTCTATGTGAAAGAAAATATAGTCTACAGTATTTGTCTTTGAAGAAAGATTCATTCCTATAAGCTACATGGATTGCTTTGTAGCTTTACTCGAAAGTAAAATGGTCCTCTTATTAGAATTATTTTCTCATATGCCTAAATTATCATTAGTTGTAATTGCTTTAGGACTTTTTTTTTGATGCAACCTTTAGGACTTTGTTTTGATAAAACCTGAATAATGTTTTCAAGGTTTTCCAATCAAGTTAGGAAACTACTTCTAGCTATATACTCAAGGAGAAGGAATCATGTTAGAACCAGGACCATGATGAGAGATTCAATAACATATATATATATATATATATATATATATATATATATATATATATATATATATATATATATATCTGTGTGTGCGCGCGCGCGCCCGCGCGTGCGTGCGTGTGTGTGTGTGGCCTCTCTCCCTCTACTTACCAAAATTCAGTCCTATAAGATGAATCCTCATCAATCCTCTTGTTGCAGTTGCAAATTGAGCAGAGAGAAGATTGGATTGCTTCACAATATGAGTAGACCATGTAATAATCGGTCTTTGGGCCTTAAGCCCAGCCCAGAAGCCCATCAAAAAAAGAAGAAGAAGAAGAAGAGAGAAATCGAGAAGAAGACTTCTGATAGGAGTCTTCTTCTCCGATGAGTCTCGATGGAATCGGGAGTCCTAGGACCACCAGAGGTCCTAGAGCTCTCTATAAAAGGCCTTCCTCCTTCCTATTTCTTCGGTTGAAGCCGCGGCCCCTCGACTCGTGCTCACCGCGATTTCTCACCGATGTGGTCATCGGAGCTTGAAGTAGTCCCTCTTTCCTCTCTCCTCTCTCTTCTTTCCCGTGCCTATGGGCACGACTGCCGGCGACAGGTGTCGTTGGATTTCGTTGAAGAAGAAAGCCCCTGTTCGGCCTCTTCTTTTCCTTGATTTTTATGGCACCGATGATCACCACCGACCACCGGCCTTGACCTCTCCGAGCTCGGGAGGGTTGCCCCTCACCATCGGCCACCATCGTGCAGGGTATAGCCGTGATCGGCCGGTCAAAGGCAAGGGGACCTCTAGGTCCTTTGTTTCAGCCAAAGAAGGCCATGGGAAAAAGAAAAGAAAAAAAGAAAAAGAAAAAAAAAATATGAGAAAAAATTTCTCTCATCTCTCTCTTACGTCTAAACCATTACTTTCTCTCTCTATTTTTTCTCTCTAAAAATTTTCGCTCTCCTCTTTTCTCTCTCTAAGAAACCCTATGGATCTCCTATTAGGTCATCTTTTCCACTCCTAAGGACCTATGATCTTAAATCGATTTAGAGCCGAAGGAGAGATTTATTGGACTGATCATCAAGTCAGTTATCTTCTTATATTATATAATTTTATTAAATATATGAAATAAAATTTAATGATGATTTAATATTTTAAATAGGACAGTCTGATTCATTTAAAGAAGATTAAAAGGTGTAGGACGATCGAGGTAAGTAGATTTTACGCTCCTTATTTATTTTTAAATGATCATATTTTTATGTAAAGAATTATTATTGATGAAATCATATTTTTCATAAATTAAGGATCAGCATATGTAAAGTCAAAAAATCATGTTTTATTATGAGCATTGATTTCATGAATGCATTTTATGAAAATAGCATGATTATGAAGCATGAATTTCATTGTTTTTTTCCATCTATGTATACGTATGTTTTAAGAAAAAGATATAAAAATTTTAAAGACTCTCAGATAGCTATAAATGAATCTCTTTGGGAAGGTCAACATCCGAAGCTAGCATCCACACGAAACATAGTCCTGCCAGCGGGTATAAAGTTGGCACATGAATTAAGAACTCTGTCGATAAAGAAACATAGCCCTGTCATGGGTATAATAGTGACCTTAGCATGAACATCTGTAAGCAATTTTTTGAAATATGACATGAATATATGACAAAAATGATTTATGATTCATGATTGTAAAATATACATGATTTATGCATGCATGATGAACTTATAACTTGTTTTATTATATGCTCTATGAAATATTTATTTTTACAATAATTGTTATTTGCTAAATGATGTATTATCATAGAAAATTTATGTTTGATCCGATAAGGAAGTAGAAATCTAGTTACTGAGCTAGTGTAGCTCATATTCTTTTTATTTTCTTTTTCATATACAGAGAAATAAGGCTAGGACTGGTGAAAAGGAAATCCAGACTTGGGGATCAGCTAAACAAACTTAGAAATTTTGTACTAAGAATTCAGTTTATGTTTATGGATTGTAGCTATTATGAATTTTGAGGCTTGAATTACTTTTTTAACTTTAGATTTAGATGCTCTAAACCAGTTTTGGTTTAATTAAATATTTGAATTGAACTTTATTATTATATTTATTTATGATGCACCTGTTATTATATTTAAGAAGATGAACTTTGACTTCGTATTATCGTGGGCTCCATCTCTCGATAGCATGGTCGTATTATGTTCCGAATTTGGAGCATGACAGGCCGTGCATGTATTCAACTAAGTATGAGATTGAATGGGACAATTGAGCTATGACTTTGCATGATTGTTGAACACATACCGGATAATGCCACATATTCTAAAATGGATATTTGGATCTATCATCATGCAAGCAAACAAATCAGATATTTTAGATTAAGACTTTAGCTCTAAGTTTGATAATTTTGGAATTAAAGAATCTAAAAATAATAAATAAATATTTGCTTATTATTTTCATAATTAAAAGCATTAGTGAATTAAGGTTTTTCCTGTTTATTTTCATGGTTGCTGGATCAAGGAATCATCGGTGTTTTGGCTTGGTGTTGCAGTGAGATTTGAGAATAGTGGGAGAAATGATCGATCCAATGGATTAATTACAACTGAGAAAATTGGGATTTGGCATTTTGGTGTTGCCTCCACCCACCACCATCTTGTTGCCCAAATGCCAAGCTTACATTAGTTTGCATTGTATATTAATCAAGTTAGGCACACACATGAGGTATGATTTACAAATTATCATAAACATAAGGAATCCATACAATGTTTCCAGTAAAATTCTTCATTTTTCCCACAATATATCCTTTTTGAACTAAATTTAATTTTCTGTTAAAGGATCCTAGCTGATCTAATCCATATTTATGATATACTTCAATAGCTTTTAACCAACCCAATATTCCTATATTTTTACACTCGACCAATTTAGATGTATTTCATATTCTATAACATATAAACTTCCTTTCCAACTTCGAATTTTGGTTTAGCAATCTCAACTGACCTAAACCTAATTTGACCAAATTTGTGTCTGGATCTAAGTTGGGTTCTCTCATCTTTGTAGAGTGTGATTTTTTTTTTTTTTGGTGTGAAGAAACTAATATTTAACCAAAGATGATAATTATTCTATTTAAGAAAAGTAAATGGTGCTATTTAAGTATATTATAATATATTCCTTCTATATCTATCACATGATATGGATGGATTTTCACAACATGACTCTCCATTTTTCTAAATTGAGTGATGCTTAATCTTCTCATGATATATCTAATCCCACTCCTTAGGACCCCGCTATTGTAAATCCAATCATCAAAGGAAAGCATACAAAAAAAGATCATATGTTGTCATACAATTAGGAATAATAGGCAAATGATAAGGAGTCAACAACATGTACTCTTAAGTAAAGGTTTTCCCAGTCTCATCCATACTCCTTGAAGTCAAACCACAATGTATTTTTTTTTAATGTTTTTAAATAATGTATCTATGTATAACTGAAAACTAGAGGTAAAAACATTGACATTGATGCCAAATCTAATAGCTTGGTCACTACTAGCCATATTTTATTTAACTACACAAACTAGATATTTTGTTGACTTATATCGGTTAGTTATTTGGGTAGCGATAGTGTTTTATTTTAGCAATCAAAGTCGGATGAAAGGTGAACCAAATGAGATGAAAATTTTTCATCTGGATCCTATGTGAATTAGCCCACATCTAAAAGCTTTTCCTAATTTTTGATAAATTTACTCAAACATCAGTACTAACAATTGGTATTTATATTTCAACATACAGCATGACAAGGTTAAATCGCCGGGGCATCCACCGAAAAGGAATGTCTTAATAGCCAAACTTTGAATTCTAATGCTCGACGTTAACTATGGTAATGTAAAACATATTTTATGCATGAACCTTCTCGAAATGGCTAGCGAAAAAAAATAATAGATACCTATATGCTACCATGATGGCAAGTATGGTTATAATGCCTAAGTTTACTCATGGTTGTAAAGTATTTTAGGTCAAAGTTAATATATGTTTGGTTGCAAGTAAAAATGTAAAATTATTAGAAAAATCTATTTTCTTTGGAAAAGTTAGCAAATATAGAAAGCTTATTAGTAGATTTTAGAATTTAAATGTTATTATTCCTTTTTTTTTTTCTAGCCAAACATATCCCAACTACTCTATGAAGTAGGACCTATGGATTTTCCTATGATTCAGCTTATGTAATTTTTACTAGAAGAAAGTTGTCTATAACAAATGGAAACTCTTGGTATATATTTTTTCACAGAATACAATTTAACAAAGTGCTGCCATTGGAAATGGTAAACTTGAGTTAAGAATTCCACTAGTATCCAAATTTGAATTTGGAATGAGAAATAATTGAGATAAATATTGCTTTAGAATTTTCACAAACATAGCTTGTTTTTATGATATCTAGCCAACGGATCAAATAAAAACCAGTGATTGGGATTAAAATAAAATTAAAACTAAATCACAATAAAATTCTTTAGTTTGATCATTAAAGTTTGGGATCAACATGTTCTGTTGATATTTTTTAATTTTATAATTCACAACTAGATTTCATTTTTGGAGGAAGATTTCTTATAGACAATTTTAAGACTTATGCTAAAAATTTGTAATAAAGTTATTTACCAATAAAAATTGGAAATAAAATTGAGGTAATACTTAGGATAATTTTACCACAATGCCGAGTTTTAGAGTTTGTCAGAGTCAGATAATATTTCTCAAACGTAAATAGCTGAAAAGAAATGTGCTTTACCAACGCTCGCGTCATCCCCAGCAGTGATAAGAGAAAGTGGAAGAAGCACCCAAAAAAAAGACAAAAAAAAAAAGAAGAAATAAAATATTCCTTCTCATCTTTTGAGTGCTTGTAACACCCTCTGCAATAAAAGAATAAGTTTTAGTGATAGTAAGAAAGAAGTAGCTAAAGAATAAAGGGAAAGAAGTACTTATCTATAATGAATCACCAGTATAAGGGATGTGAAGAGCATCAAGAACCATCTGTAAATCAGATCTACATATTCCAATGAAGAAACTACAACCCTAGATGACAGCTAGGGTTTGGAACAGAGGAGAAGAGTCCGATAGAAAGGAGTCCAGGGGATTCCAGAAGGTTCAGCCGACCAACCAATCAACCAACCAAAATATCTGGTGTCAGCAAGTAGCAGGTAAAATTTGGATCCGTAATCCACTAAACTATTAAGAAGCAAGCAAGTGCAGCCCAGGTCCAAGCTGGCAAAAGCCCATCCGGACCTTTTTTTACTGTAATTAGCTTAACAACTGAAGTATAAATAGTTGTAACAGAATGTTAAGATATTTTTTTTGGCAAGCAATGATATGAAGGAATTCTTTTTTCCTCCTAAATTTTTTCTTCTTCTCTCAGATCTCACTCTCAGATTCCATCTGCTCTCTTTTAAACGCTTCTAAACTCCTCTCATCTTCTCTATTTTTCCTCCAATCATCCTCAATTTTTCTCTCAATTTACCTGAAATCCCTCCCCACTTATAATTTTCATTCAAATCTCATTCCAAACACCTGGATCTATTTAGATCTGGGCACAATTGCTAAGAAATCTTACCTCAGAGCATCTGGATCATCATAAATTTTGGTATCATAGCAGAAGAGTCTTGGATCTGAGAAATGGAGTCCTGCTACAAATGAACTACCACTTCCTAGTATTACTGCAGCAGATCATATTGGCAGCAGAATAGATCGGCAACATATCAGATCAGTAGCAGACCAAATCAACAACAGATCAGACTAGCAGTTGAGTAGTTCAGCATCAGATAAATAATTGATTTCTAAAATTTCATACCTGGTAGATAGTAACAGTATAGATCTGCATAGTAGCAGTCTAGATCTGAACATTATCAGCATTGATCTAATTTATACCAAGATCTGGGAGTGATCACAGTTCCAAAAGATTAGGAATAGCAATTAGGCCTCAAGGTCATCATCGGCCATCTTGGTTGAAGTTTTTTTGTAGCCAGGAGTAAGAAAAAATAATATATAACCGGTGTTGTATAATCTTACTCTAAATCGATTTCAAAGCATTCAAAATAAGGTGAAACACAGAAATAAATACAAAAACAGCAGTCAATTACAAATAGTAGAAGAGAATATGACAGAATGAATCAAATTAAAGAAAATAAATGAAAACATTAGAATCTTAGAAGAAAAAATGAAGAAACTTACCACTGAATACCATAACCAGCTAGAAGATAGGTGACAGTAGGTTACAGGAGATTACAATTTCAAAATTAGAATTCTAACAAGGCAACTAGATTAAATGCAACTGAAAGAAAAACAAAGATATGAAGCACTATAGATTGAAGCAGCTAAGAGGCGTGAGATTATGATGCAAGAACAAAATCATAGACATGAGCAGTTGCTGAAACTATTGAGTCCTCAACCATCAAAATTCTAGTCTACTGATCAATTTTCTGCACACAACACTCCCATCACCATCAGAGAAGGAAAAACAAATGCATTTGAACATCTTGGCACCAGTATCTCTGTAATATCCATTAGAGGTAAGGGCAAGGGGCTATTATCCACTCCACCTAGACCAACCGAAAGCATAGAGGAAAATCAAAATAGAACAAACTTTCATGTACCATTTCCAAAGCTAGACTTTCCAACTATTAATGGAGAGGAACACAAAGAATGGAGTAGAAAATGTGAACAATATTTCAGAATTTACCAAATACCTGTTATCCATTGGGTGGAGATAGCCACAATGCATTTCACAGGAAAGGTATATAGATGGAAAGAAGGATACTTCATTGATAAACAGAAGGTAAACTAGGAAGAATTGATAGAGGTTGTATGTAGGAGATTTGATGGTAATAGCATGAAATAGCTAGTCAGGGAGTTTAATAAACTTATGCAAACAGGAACTGTAGAGAAGTATCAAGAGAGATTTAAAGATTTAAGAGTTAGAATGTTGTACCACAACCCAAATCTCACTGAACAATATTTTATAAAAAGTTACATCAGTGGATTAAAAGAAGAATTGGTACCATTTATTGATTTAGCTCATCCTACCTCATTGGAAGAAATAAATAAACAGGCTAAATTACATGGACAAGCACTAGCAGTAATGTGGAGGAAGAGTAAAGTAACCAATAAAATAATTTCCTCATAATCTGTTGGGCATCATGCTCCCAGATTTGCTGTCCAAGGGGAAGTCCACAAGCCCTAGAGTGCAAAAATTGCAAACTTACCTAAAGGAGCTGGAAGGCAGCAATGGGAACAAAGGAAGGCAGCTGGCTTATGTTATAGATGTGGGGAGAAGTATCATATTGGCCACCAATGTACTCAGAAATCCACCCACTCTATCAATGCCACAGTAGAAGTAGATGAAATAATTGATGAGCAACTTCTACATGAGGACGAGAAAGAAGAGGAAACTATGTTGGAAGATGAAAAAGAGAATAATATGAAAACTACTGTTTATACATTAGTTGGACAGAATCACCATGAAATCATCAAAATACAAGAAGAAGTAGGTAAAAAGATAGTTGTCATCCTAATTGATACTGACAGCACCTATAGTTTCATTGATTTTCAGGTAGCCAAAGAGGTGAAGGCTAATCTAACCCCTACAACCCCTCTTATTATGACTGTGACTAATAGATAAGGTTTCCGGCAAACTAAAGTGTGCCAACTTTCAATGGACCATGCAAGGAGAACCATATTAGATCGAATTAAGAATAATCAGATTGGATGGGTCTAGTATCATCTTGAGAATAGATTGGTTGAGAGCTTATGGGAAAGTGATATTTGATTATCAAAATAATTTTATGATTTTTACTAAATATGGAAGACAGATGACACTCAAAGGCATAATTGAAAGGTCAAAACTAAAGTATACTAAGGCCAAACTTCAAATGATCACAGCTATATAGTGGTACAAGGCTAGATTGCAGGATAATTATTATGCTATTGGGTGCATGGTGAACAATAAAAAAGGTAAAGAAGAAGCAGAAATACCTACTGCAGTAAAAAAGGTCCTAAAACAATACTCAGATGTGTTCCAAGAATCCAAGAGACTACCATCCAGCAAACCATAGGATCATAAAATATCTCTGTTCCCTGGTACTACCCCTCTTAACATTAGACCCTACAGGTGTACTTTTGAACAAAAAGATGAGATAGAGAGGCAGATACAAGAGATGCTAAAATCATCACACATCTAGCCCAGTACCAATCCCTATGCTTCTCCAGTTCTCTAAGTTAAGAAGAAGGACAACAGTTGGAGGTTCTGTGTGGACTACAGATAACTGAACAAGGCTACAGTGAAGGATAAGTACTCCATTCCCCTAATTGATGATCTTTTAGATGAATTAGAAGGGTCCCAGTATTATTCCAAGATAGACTTGAGATCCGATTACCATCAAGTAAGGAAAAATTCAGAAGATGTGCATAAAATTGCCTTTAGGACTCATATAGGGTACTATGATTTCTTGGTTATACCTTTTGAGCTAACCAATGCACCTGCAACATTCCAAGCCATCATGAATGAGATTTTTTTTCTTACTTTAAAAAATTTATATTAATTTTCTTTGATGATATTCTTGTGTACAGCAAAACATTGAAAGAGCATGTGGAACACCTCAAGAAAGTTCTGAACTTTTGAGGAAGAACCAACTGTTTGCAAAAAGGTCCAAGTGCTTCTTCAAATAGTGGCAAGTGGAGTACCTTGGGCACATAATTACAAGAGGAGTGGCCACTGATCCTGATAAGGTGGTAGCAATGAGAAGATGGCCTACACCAGCTACACTCAAGGAATTGAGAGGATTTTTGGATCTCATAGGATACTACAGGAGGTTCATAAAAGAATATAGAACCATCGATAAACCCTTGATTGAACTCCTTAAGAAAGATAATTTTCATTGGAATAAGAAAGCTCAAAAAGCCTTTGAGAAATTGAAGGGAGTAATGACAACTGCCCCAGTCCTGGCAATGCCCAACTACACCTTACCATTCATACTAGAAGTGGACACTAATGGATATGAAATTCGAGCAGTGCTCACCCAGCAAGGGAGACCCATAGCTTATCTTAGCAAAAGGCTGAGTGAAAGGCACGGAGGGCTATCCACCTATGAAAAGAAGATTTTAGCCATACTGATGGTAGTCTCTAAATGAAAGTATTACATCAGCCCCAAATCTTTCATCATTAAAACTGATCAGCAAAGCCTGAAATATCTATTGGAACAAAAAATCACTACAGCCATTCAGTAGAAAGGGATGCTAAAGCTGCTAAGGTTGGATTATTCCATACAATATAAGAAAGAAAAAGAAAATTTGGCAACAGATGCCTTATCCAAATTGAGATTAGAGGAATGAAGTATAAAGGCTATCACTACAGTAATATCCATCTGGAGCAGTGAGATAGTAGATAGCTATAAAGGAGATCAGTAAACCCAACGAATTATAACAGAGATACTGATCCAACCTGAATCCCAACCCAATTATTCTTATAATCAAGGAGTGTTCAAATTCAAAGAAAAAATTTATGTTGGAAGCATAGGAGGATTAAGATAGAAATTATTAGAAGTTATGCATGCATCATCATTAGGAGGACATTCTAGAATGGGTCACACTTATAGGAGAATTAAAAAGCTATTCTACTGGCCTGGAATGAAAAGAGAAGTAAAAGAAAAGATGAAGGAATGTGAAATCTGTATCAAAAATAAAACTGATGGAACTCCTTATGCCGGTTTGCTGCAACACTTACAAATTCCAACTCAAGCCGGATAAGAGATCATTATGGATTTCATAGAGACCTTATCCAAGTCTGAAGGGAAGGACACCATACTGGTGGTAGTGGATAGGCTCACCAAGTTTTCTCATTTCATTCCTGTGAAACATCTTTACTCAGCCAAAAAGGTAGCAAAAGCTTTCCTTGACTCTGCGTACAAATTATATGGAATGCCTCAAGGTATAATATTAGTCAGGAATAAGGTATTTACCAATTAAGTGTGGCAAAATCTGTTCAAGTTGATGGGGGTCAAGCTACAGTTGAGTACTATATATCACCCACAGACTGATGGACAAACCGAAAAGATAAACAGATATCTGGAGATATACTTATGTTGTCTATGTTTCCAAAACTTCTACAATGACACAAATGGCTATCTCTAACTGAGTGGTGGTACAACACCATCCACCACTCCTCCTTAAGGATGACCCCATATCAAATACTATATGGTCATCCTCCACCTCTGTACTCAATGGTTAATTTAGGAGTGGATGTACACACCACAGTAGTAGATTGGAGCAGAGAAAGGGACAATATGATCCAAATACTAAGGGATAGATTCAAAGAAGCTTAAAATCGTATGAAGTAAAATGCAGGTAAGAGAAGGGTGGATAAGGAATACATAGAAGGATAGATAGAATACTGAAGAAAAAATTACCTTTTTCCTTGTAGGATCTTCCAGATCTAATGAGATCTGGGGCGGAATATTTTTTAAAAATAAAAAATTATCTTACTTTATTTCAGATCTAAGATCTATTAGATCTGATTCTTATTATCTGATATTTAATCTAAAATTAAATCTAAAACTTGAGGATTAGAGAAATACCTCTAGGATAACTAGATTATCCTGTAGATGATCGCAGTAATGTCCGAGGTTCAAAAATAGCCATGTAGTCATCTGGCCTCTATCGGTATCCACTCGAGTAGAATCTAGATCATCTTCTCCTCATAAATTTTTGCTCCAAAAATTAGATCTGGATCTGATCTGGAAGATCTTCAAAAGATCTTCTGAAGCTGGAGCAGCAGCTTCTCGATAAATTCCTGCAGCCTTTTGATCAGGGAGCCACCACGCCTTGGACAAGCACCAGATGGATGCCCAACTTCTTGGACGTGAAGAGGGGAGGGAGAGGAGCAGAGGGGGTATGGAGAAGTGGAGGGATTTCACATTTTGCCTGGGTATTGAGCAGATTCTCTTAACCTTAGGCACAGACAGGGTTTAAATAGACCCTGCTGCGCCATGCAGTGCCATATCATTCAACCAATCAGAAAATTTTAATTAATTCTGAAAAAGTTTTGATTGGTAGAGTGATGTCATCTGATCATATCAGATAAGAACCCCACCAAACCTTCCTACTATTGGCGCCAACACTGGATAAACACAGTGAGATTGGCGCCCAACAGTTTGACTTGATCAAGGCATAGAGTCCTCATCTCATGGGACTCTATCCTTATCCACTTGGGGCACACGCCCAATCTGATCATGGCGCCCACTTTGAGAATAAAATTAGCAGGTGGACACTCCATAAAAACTCTCCAATGACCTCTTTCCAAGTGGCCTTCAGTCCAAGATTCATGAGTCAATGTTTGACCGATGTCCTAAAACGAAAATGACAGGTGATAGAAATTAGCAGGTGTTGTCTTAAATTCATCTCATGAATTAAGACAAAAATTTTTTAAACTGGACTGGCTCCAGTCAGACTGAGAGAAACCTTCTCAAGATTCTCTGGATGAGTCAAATCACATTTGGCTCGATCGAGATGAAAAAGATTGTACGAGGAGAAAGTTAGGCTCAATCGTGTGCTAGCACGATTTTTTTGAACCTAATTGGATCTAATCCAAATCAATCGAACTGGACTAGCTCAATTGATGACATCCAGACCCTAACTCTTGTTTGTGTGACCTAGTTAGATTCATTTTCGTATGGTAATGAGACATGTCATGATCTCATCATCGACATCATCAAAACTCCTTTCGATGGATCAGAACTCTTCTGATTCAGACAATTTAGAATGATCGATCATCAATATCATTCTAATTGCTCCCAAAATCCATCAGTGACACCTAGCAGTATATGGTGGTAACCCATCAGAAATGAAGACGAACCTCTCGGTGCAGCTACCTGTGTGATTGAGTTCTTCTATCATGAGTCCCGATTGAATTAGGGTTAAGGTAAACTTGTCAAACCTAACATCAGTCATATGAATCAATCGATCAATCCAAGTCCGATGTGAAACCTTAATGAAAAATTCTTTTCTATTATTTCACTCTGTCATGGTCATGGACTTAAGGACTCGATCTTTCGATCATCATAGGACTACTCCTCTTATCTACTGAGGTTGATAGATCCCATCTTGGTGCAATATGGTTCCTACAATGAATATGCTACAGCCAACATATACCTCAGAGTTTCAAATGGCTAGAAAATCGAGTTATGGTGTAGTCAAACTATAACACACTCAAGGTGAACTATCGATGTACCTTAGGTCAAAAAACTAGACACACAGCTGTAGCATCGAGCTAGTCATCGACGAAAAGGTAGACTTCCTTATGACTGCTCGAGGTGGTCACGTTCAGTACTCTCATTCTCAATGAATACCTGTACTCTCGCTCCGATGTCTCCACACCGTAGACTCAAGACACATCTATCCTAAGGAAGTGATCGTACACCAATCTTCTGGATCGATCATCATCCTCATGATGATCCTATGGTCAGGAGCTGTTTATGAGTTAGTTATGTAAATTCATGCCTTAAATTTTCAACTCTTGAAAATATGAATTAACATTCCTACTAACTCAAATAATGTATCACAGACATAATGTATACAATGTGATAGTAGAATAATCTTTTTATTTATTTATAGTCAAAATTATAAATTTGCCCTTACATTTGTACAGAAATGTGTCAGTCAATCTGGCATCTAGGTCACACATCTAACATATACCTCATGCTCCAACTATATAGACAGAGCACAATAGCAGTCTACAAGAACCTCAAGCTCACCTCACGGTATTATGGCCCTTTTAAGATATTGAAAAGGATTGGTATGGTGGCTTATAGGCTGCAGCTGTCGGAAGGATCCTAGATACATCCAGTATTCCATGTATCTCTGCTCAAAAAAGGCATTAGTAACCTACAGCAAGCTTCACTTATAGTGCCACTTATCGGAGGAGAAGGATAACTTTTAGTCCAACAAGAGAAGATACTGGATCATAAGAAGGTACAATAAGGGAACAAGACAGCCACATAGGTGTTAGTCAAATAGAGCAACCTCAATAAGGAGGAAGCCACCTGAGAGGACTACAAAGCCCTCACAAGCCAGTTTCTCGATTTTAATCCTTGAGGACAAGGATCCTTTGGAGTAGGAGAGGATGCAACACCCTCTGCAATAAAAGAATAAGCTTTAGCCATAGTAAGGAGGAAATAGCTAAAGAATAAAAGGAAAGAAGTACTTATCTAGAATAAATCATCAGCATAAGGGATGTGAAGAGCATCAAGAACCATCTAAAGATCAAATCTACAGATTCCAACAAAGAAACTACAATCCTAGATGACAGTTAGGATTTGGAATAGAGGAGAAGAGTCAGATAGAAGAGAGTCTAGGAGATTTCAGAAGGTTCAGCCGACCAACCAACCAACCAAAATATCTAGTGTCAGTGGGTAGCGGGTAAAACTCGGATTCGTAACCCACTAAACCATTAAGAAGCAAGCAAGTGCAATCCAGGCCCAAGCTGGTAGAAGCCCATCCAGACCTTTTTTTACTATAATCAGCTTAATAGTTGAAGTATAAATAGTTATAATAGAATATTAAAAAAATTTTTTGGCAAGCAATGATACGAAGAAATTCCTTTTCCTTTCTAAATTTCTTTTCCTTCTCTCAGATCTCACTCCCAGATCCTATCTACTCTCTTCTAAACTCTTCTAAACTCCTCTCCTTTTTTCTATTTTTCCTCTAATCATCCTCAATTTTCCTCTCAATTTACCTAAAATCTCTCTCCACTTATAATTTTCATTCAAATCTCATTCTAAACACCTGGATCTGCTCAGACCTAGGCACAATTAGTAAGAAATCTTACCTCAAAGCATCTGGGTCATTATAAATTTTGGTATTAGAGCAGAAGAGCCTTGGATTTGAGGCATGGAGTCTTGCTACAAATGAACTACCACTTCCTAGTATTACTGCAGCAGATCAGATCGACAGCAGAACAGGTCGACAATAGATTAGATCAAAAGTATACCAGATCGATAATAGATCAGGTTGGCAGTTGAGCAGTTCAACATTAGGTAAACAATTGATTTCTAAACTTTCATACCTGATAGATAGTAGTAGCAAAGATCTGCATAGTAATAGTCTAGATCTGAATATTATCAGCATTGATCTAATCTGTACCAAGATCTGGGAGTGGTCACTGTTCCAAAAGGTTAGGAACAGCAATTTGGCCTCAAGGTCATCATCGGCCATCTTAGTTGAAGTTTTTCTATAGCCAGGAGTAAAGAAAAATAGTATATAACCGATATTGTATAATCTTACTCAAAACTGATTTCAAAGCATTCAAAATAGGGGTGAAACACAGAAATAAATACAAAAACTAAAGTCAATAACAAACAATAGAAGAGAATATGGCAGAAGGAACCAGACTGAAGGAAATAAAAGAAAATATTAGAATCTTAGAAGAAAAAAAATGCAGAAACTCATCGCTGACTGCCATAACCAGCTAGAAAATAGGTTACAACAGGCTATAGGAGATTATAATTTCAAAATTGGAATCCTGGTAAGGCAACTGAATGAAATGCAACTAGAGGAAAAATAGAGCTATGAAGCACTAAAGATTGAAGCAACCAAGAGGCATGAGATTATGATGCAAGAACGAAACCGTTGACATGAGTAATTGTTGAAACTATTGAGTCCTCAGCCATTAGTATCTCAGTCTACTGATCTGTTTCTTGCATACAACACTCCCATCACCATCAGAGAAGGAAAAATAAATGCATTAAACATCCCGACGGCATCAGTACCTCTGTAGTATCCATTGGAGGTAAGGGCAAGAGGCTATTACCCACTCCATCCAGACCAATCGAAAGCATAGAGAAAAATCAAAATAGAACAAACTTTCATGTACCATTTCTAAAGCTAGAGTTCCCAACCTTTAATGGAGAGGAACCTAGAGAATGGAGCAGAAAATATGAAAAATAATTCAAAATTTACCAAATATCTATTATTCATTGGGTGGAGATAGTCATAATGCATTTCACGGGGAAGGCATATAGATGAAAAGGATACTTCATTGGTAAACAGAATGTAAACTAGAAAGAATTGATAGAGGCTATATGCAGGAGATTTGATGGTAATAGCATGAAGCAACTAGTCAGGGAGTTGAATAAACTTGTACAAACAGAAACTATGGAGAAGTATCAAGAGAGATTGAAGATGTAAGAGTTAGAATATTGTGCCACAACCCAAATCTCATTGAATAATATTTTATAGAAAGTTACATCAGTGGATTAAAAGAAGAATTGGTACCATTTATTTATTTAGCTCATCCTACCATATTGGAAGGATATGAACAGGCTAAATTACATGAACAAGCACTAGCAGTAATGTGAAGGAAGAGTAAAGTGACCAATAAAATAATTTTCTTATAATTTATTGGGCATCGTGCTCTCAGATTTACCATCCAAGGGGAAGTCCACAAGCCCCAAAGTACTAAAATCGCAAACTTACCTCAAGGAGCTGGAAAGCAGCAATGGAAACAAAGGAAGGCAGTAGGCTTATGCTACAGATGTGGGGAGAAGTATCATATTGGCCACCAATGTACTCAGAAGTCCATCCACTCTATCAATGCCACAATAAAAGCATATGAAATAATTGATGAGTAACTTCTACATGAGGAAGAGAAAGCAGAGGAACTTATGTTGGAAGATGAAAAAGAGAATGATATGAAAACTGCCATTTATGCTTTAGTTGGACAGAATCAGCATGAAACTATCAAAATATAACGAGAAGCAAGTGAAATGACAGTTGTCATCCTAATTGACATTGACAGCACCCATAGGTTCATTGATTTTCAGATAGCCAAAGAGGTGAAGGCTAACCTAACCCCTTCAACCCCTCTTAATTTGACTGTGGCTAATGGACATAAGGTTTTCGATAAATTAAAGTGTGCCAACTTTCAATAGACCATGCAAGGAGAATCATATCAAGCTGAATTAAGAGTAATCAGATTGGATGGGTCTAGTATCATCTTGGGAATAGATTGGTTGAGAGCTTATGAGAAGGTGACCTTTGATTATCAAAATAATTCTGTAATTTTTACTAAAGATAGAAGACAGATGACATTTAAAGACATAATTGAAGAGTCAAAACTGAAGTATACCAAGGCCAAACTTCAAATGATCATAGCTATATAGTGGTACAAGGTTGGGCTGTAGGGTAATTGTTGTGCGATTGGACGCATGATGAACAATGAAAAAGATAAAGAAGAAGCAGAAATATCTACTGTAGTAAAGAAGGTCCTAGAACAATACTCAAATATGTTTCAAGAACCCAAGGGACTGCCACCCAGCAGACCATAGGATCATAAAATACCCCTGTTGCCTGATACTACCCCTGTTAACATTAGATCCTACAGGTATACTTTTAAACAAAAGGATGAGATATAGAGGTAGATATAAGAGATGCTAAAATCATCACTCATCCAGTCCAGTATCAATCCCTATGCTTCTCTCTTTCTTCTAGTTAAGAAGAAAGACCACAGTTGGAGGTTCTGTGTGGATCACAGACAACTGAACTAAACTATAGTGAAGGATAAGTACCTCATTCTCCTAATTGATGATCTTTTGGATGAATTAGAAGGATCCCAGTATTATTCCAAGATAGACTAGAGATCTGGTTACCATAAAGTAAGGATGAATTCAGAAGATGTGCATAAAACTACCTTTAGGACTCATATGGAGCACAATTGTTGAAAAATGTGCCCTAAAACCAATCGCTTAGATGATTATGCATATTTTGTAATATGTATATGAATTATTTATCAATAAATAAAAATTATTTTGACATCTTTCATCACAAGATTACATCTTTCTTGCTAGAACTCTTGTATTGTGATGAAGTCCTTAGAACTATGAAATAATCGATGAAGAAGAATTTATCGTATAGTTCTTAAACATATTCACGACTAAATGATATGTCATTAAAGGATGATGAAACTTATCGAGTGAAGATCGTTGTGTATCATATGGGTTGGTTGTCCTCTTAACCAAAGAGTATGGAGATACTGGTATGGCATACAGGTGAGATGTAGGAGTACATCATCACTGAATAAGTGACTCACCTACTGAGCGCTCTACTGTCGATAGCAGCTCGCAAAGCATATGGGCCCTCAGATCTGAAATCACCATAGTGACTTGCAAGAAACTCACTGTGCTTTGGTGCCGAACTATCTGCATTTCTAATGCAGTGATAGAAGGCTACTAAATACAGTCAAGTACTTGTGAAGTTTGTGTGTGGATCAAAATAAAATTAACCCCTCTGAATTATAGGAGCTAATGCATCATTATATTTTAATTTAGTAAAATCTTGATCAGGATAATCCATGTGATAGATTTGAAAGATTGAATACAATGAGGATGATCCTTCAAGGTTGACAATTTAACCTTAGACTGTCCTAGAGCATTCAGGGTCAAAAGAATGAATTATGCGATAACCATGTACATAGGTTCTTGAATATTATCTTACAAATATTTGATCTATGCAGATGTCAGGATCCATTGCTAGATGATAACTTCGATTAGTGCAGAAAAATAGTTTCTATGCTACCGGCTTAGTGTTCGAATCTATGAAATCACGCACAAAGTCAAGTAATGTAGGAAAGAATTGATTTAAATCTATATATTCAATTTGAAAGCATGTGACTTAATTGAACAAATAGATTAACTGGATTGAGAACTAAGTTAAGGGTCATATGGGATTAAACAGTTGACTATGCCTAGCTAGCACTGGACATGAGGTTCAGGTTCAATTTCGAAGATGAACAAGATTTGATTTATGATCCAAGGAGTCTTTGAGAGATTGAATTTAACTGCTAATTAATTTTAAATTAGATCTGATTTAATTAGACTTAATTAGGTTAAAAATTCAAGTTAGACTTGATTCTAAATTTTAAACAGTTTGGGATTGACAGTCTATTCGAAATTGATTCGAATCAGATTCGAATTGGATTCGAAATTGATTCGAATCAAGTTTCACTTTTGCTGGAACTCTCTCTCTCATGATTGACCAAAGGGGGTGGGGTGCTGGTTGTTGCCACCCCACACTTGGGTGTAGGCGTGGGTGCATGAGGGCACCTAGTTAGATGCTTATTCTATCTCAAATGGGATTCCTAATTAGATAAGGAAAGGATTAATTCAAAGCTGATTTAAATTAGGACTCCTAGTCTATTGGGTAATGGAAAATCATCTATAAAAAAGGAGGACTTCTACCTACAAAGCATAACAATTAGATTGTGTTAAGGTGAGAAAGAGAGAGAGAAGAGGTATGAAAGAGAGGGAACTAATCTTTCTTCCTTGGTGTGAAGTTGGGCATCCCTCTTTCCTTAGCGTGAAGGTGTTTGGCATCCCAAGCTTGGGTGTGAGGTGTCACACCTAGGATGCTCTCCTTCCCCTCCTTTGCTGCCTTATAAAGGTACAACAATCTATCGCTTCATCCCATTTTTTTGAAAAATCTGACGTACGCACGAAGTAGAGGGTTTGTACGTTCAAATATTTGTGAGGCTTTGGATTCAGAATCCTTTGGAAATTTGATCCCTATTTCACTGCGATTCAGGTAAAAGATAAAATTTTTGTTAGCTTATTATAGAAAAATTTTTAGATGTTCCCTGACGATCCATTCCTGAAACGATCCTATTTTCTTTAACTATGAGTTCTTGGTTATGCCTTTTGAGCTAACCAATGCACCTGCAACATTCCAAGCCATCATGAATAAGATTTTTTTTTCTTACCTCAAAAAATTTATATTAGTTTTCTTTGATGATATTCTTGTATACTCTAAACATTAGAGGAGCATGTGGAACACCTCAAGGAAGTCCTAAACCAACTATTTGCTAAAAGGTCCAAGTGCTTCTTCAAACAACAGTAAGTGGAGAACCATGGGCACATAATTACAAGAGGAGTGGCCATTGATCCTGACAAGGTGGCAGCAATGAGAAGATGGCCTACACCAACTATACTCAAGGAATTGAGAGAATTTTTGGATCTCACAGGATACTATCGAAAGTTCATTAAAGGGTGTGGAACCATCGGTAAATCTTTGACTGAACTCCTTAAGAAAGATAACTTCCATTGGAATGAGGAAGCTCAAAAAGCCTTTGAGAAATTGAAAGAAGAAATGACAACTGCCCCAGTCCTGGCAATGCCTAACTACACCTTACCATTCACACTAGAAGTAGACGCTAGTGGATATGAAATTCGAGCCATGCTCACCCTGCAAGGGAGACCCATAACTTACCTTAGCAAAGGGCTAAGTGAAAGGCACAGAGGGCTATCGACCTATGAAAAAGAGTTTTTAGCCATATTGATGGCAGTCTCTAAATAGAAGCATTACATCTGCCCCAAACCTTTCATCATTAAAAATGATCACTAAAGCCTGAAATTTCTATTAGAATAAAAGATCACTACAGCCAGTCAGCAGAAAGGGATGCTGAAGCAGCTAGGTTGGATTATTCCATATAGTACAAGAAGGGAAAAAAAAATTTGGCAGCAGATGCTTTATCTAGATTGGGATTAGAGGAAGGAAGCATAAAGGCTATCACTACAATAATACCCATCTGGAGCAGTGAGATAGCAGATAGCTATGAAGGAGATTAGCAAACCCAACAAATTATAGCAGAGATGTTGATCCAACCTGAATCCTAACCCAATTATTCTTATAATCAAGGAATACTTAAATTCAAAGAAAAAATTTATGTTGGAAGCACAGGAGGATTAAATTAAAAATTTTTAGAAGTTATGCATGCATCATCATTAGGAGGACATTCTGGAATGAGTCACAGTTAAAGGAGAATTAAGCAGCTATTCTACTGGCCTAGAATGAAAAGAGAAGTGGAAGAAAAGGTGAAGGAATGTGAAATGTGTATAAAAAATAAAACTGATGGAACTCCTTATACCGGTTTGATACAATCCCTACAAATTCCAACTCAAGTCTAATAAGAGATCAGTATGGATTTCATATAGACCTTACCCAAGTTTGAAGGGAAGGACACCATACTGGTGGTAGTGGACAAGCTCACCAAGTATGCTCATTTCATTCCCCAGAAACATCTTTACTCAGTCCAGGAGGTAGCAAGAGCTTTTCTTGACTCTGCATACAAATTACATGGAATGCCTCAGGGTATAGTATCAGATAGGAACAAGGTGTTTACCAGTCAAATGTGGCAAGATCTGTTCAAATTGATGGGGATCAAGCTACAGTTGAGTACTGCATACCACCCATAGATTGATGGATAAATCGAAAGGGTAAACAGAAGTCTGAAGACATACTTATGTTTTCTATGTTTCCAAAACCCCCGCAAATGGCATAAATGGTTATTCCTAGCTTAGTGGTGGTACAACACTAACCACCACTCCTCCTTAGAGATGACCCATATCAAGCACTATATGGTCATCCTCCACCTCTGTACCCAGTGGTTAATCTGGGAGTGGATGTGCACATCATAGTAGCAGACTGGAACAGAGAAAGGGACAACATGATCCGAATACTAAGGGACAGACTCAGAGAAGCTTAAAACCATATGAAGCAAAATACAGATAAGAGAAAGATGGATAAGGAATACAGAGAAGAAGAAATGGTATATTTTAAGCTCCAACCATATACGTAGAGCATAGTAGCAGTCCGCAAAAATCTCAGGCTCACTTGATGGTATTATGGCCCTTTTAAGATATTGGAAAGGATTGGCCCAGTGGCATACAGGTTGCAGCTACCGGAAGAATCCCAGATACATTCGGTATTCCATGTATCCTTGCTCAAAAGAGGCATTAGTAACCTACAGCAAGCTTCACCTACAATGTCACTTATCGGAAGAGAAGGGCAACTTTTAGCCCAACAAGAGAAGATACTGGACCGTAGGATGGTACGATAAGGGAATAAGGCAGCCACACAGGTGTTAGTCAAATGGAGCAATCTCAATGAGGAGGAAGCCACCTGGGAGGACTACAGAGCCCTCATGATCCAGTTTCCCAACTTTGATCCTTGAGGACAAGGATTCCTTGGAGTAGGAGGGTTGCAATAAAAGAATAAGCTTTAGCCATAGTAAGGAGGAAATAACTAAAGAATAAAGAAAAAGAAATACTTATCTGTAATGAATCACCAGCATAAGGGATGTGAAGAGCATCAAGAACCATCTGAAGATCAGATCTACAGATTCCAATAAAGGAACTACAACTCTAGATGACAGTTAGGGTTTGAAATAGAAGAGAAGAGTCGGATAGAAGGGAGTTTAGGAGATTCAGAAGGTTCGGTTGACCAACCAACCAATCAAAATATCTGGTGTCAGCGGATAGCGGATAAAATTCAGATCTGTAACCCACTAAATTATTAAGAAGTAAGCAAGTGCAACCCAAGCCTAAGCCGGTAGAAGCTCATTCTGATTTTTTTTTTTTAATCAATTTAATGGTTGAAGTATCAATAGTTATAACAGAATGTTTAGATTTTTTTTTTGGACAAGCAATGATAAGAAGAAAAATTTTTTTCCTCCTAAATTTCTTTTCTTTCCCTCACTCTCGGATTCCATCTGCTCTCTTCTAAACTCTTCTAAACTCCTCCTCTTCTGCTCGGATCCGGACAAGAAATCTTACCTCAGAGCATCTGGGTCATTACAGTGCTTTTTTTTTCCCGGCTCTCCCTCTCTTGCGAAGATGAGCTCCTCCTCTTCGCCGGCCCTTCGAAGAATCCAGCGGGACTGGCGCTGTCGCCACTCCCCCAATCCCCTTGCCTCCATGGAATAGATCTCCGCACGATCCTTCGTCTTCGTCTCTTTTTCTTGACTCATGCAATCGAGAATCCTAGTTTTCCCTTCTTTTCCAATCCAGCAGTTTATAGATTGACGACGTTCTTGAACGTGGTTTGAAGGTTATCGGTCGAGGAGGAAGTGGGAGGAACATCTTCGGTTGTGAAATTACTCTTTATGTGATTTTTTAAGGATTGAGGGAAGAGGATGGCGAGATTCCATGTGGCTGGAAAGGTGGTGCAAGGAGTGGACTTGCTGAAGCGGCGGCATTGGACCTGGCGCTTGGATGTGTGGCCTTTCGCGATTCTTCATGTCATCTGGCTTTTTGTTGCGGTGCCCAGTCTCGATTTCACTGACGCGTTGATAGTTCTTGGGAAGCTCGCTGTCTTGCACATTCTGGTGCTGCTCTTCACAGCCTGGGCCGTGGATTTCAGATCCTTTGTGCAGTTCAGTAAGGTTTGCGATTTCTTGATTTGTAGTACTGTTGGCTAAGGAGTAAAGTTTGATATCAAATTTTAGTCTGGAACTGATAAAAAAATGCAAAAACTGTAGTTTGGAACTGATTTATAACTGGTGACTTGTAAATTGGACTAATAAAATATATCAGCATTCAACTCCATGCTATGAGTTGCATGTTAGCCGGAAAAAAATGAAAAGAAGTATGCTTAATATTTTTTACGCTGTAAAATCTGACAAATTTATGTTGGGATAAGTCAATCAACTTTTGACTCAGGTCAATCGACTACTGACTTCGACTCAACAACAGCCGACTGATCGGACATACAACTCCGACTCTACATCGACTGAATATACGGTTCCGACTCTTCATCGACCAACTGAGCGAACCGCACTGACCTATTACTGGCTGACCGACTAATGATTCGACTACTATCGATCGACAGCGAACGACTTAGACCATCGACATAACAGAACTACTAACCGACGGTCGCTTATAGATTCTACCGACATATGATCGGTTCTACCAATATATGGTCGGCTAATCTGCTCAACATACCATAACCGTCACGAACGATTATCGACTGCATATCATGGCACAATCAGTAGGAATTAACGATTCACTACGTGATTATGGCCCGATGATTTAGCGTCATTAAATACGGAACCACATCCGATGGTTACGAAAACCTCATCTATAAAAGGGAATAAGAGAAATAGGGCTGGTAAGCCAACTCTGAACCAAAACTCTGCTATTGCTTACATTCAACTCCTGTTCATCAACTTTCTTCTCTGACTAGGCATCAGAGGATCTCCGTCGGACACAAATCTGGTCTGTGTGGATACTATTTTGCAGGTGTTCATTTTCGATGATGGGTGACGGAGAGTTGGCCGCAACAGATTGGCGTGCTAGGAAGGAGAGCAGCAATCGTATTTACTATGGCAAAAATCAGGGCCCAGCATTCTATTACAATCGGGTCGACGAGACACTCTTTCCATCGAAAAGAGGTTCCTCTCCCTCCTCCATTAGCAGAGCCTAATTCTTCACGTTCTGTGATCACCATGGACGTCCAGATCGCTGAACTCGTGCAGCAGATGAATGTCCTTACAAAGGCAGTCAAAAGCCTCCAACAGCAACAAATCCAGCAGCAACAGCCACCGACGGAGCAATCGGTGGCACAATCGGTGCCGTCCAGGCACAGCCGTCGTCATCCACGGTGATCATCATCTTTTTCTTTGGAGCGACCATCTCGACTTCTCCATCGAGACGAACAATGACATTCTCGATACTCTCGATGTGCCACTCATCATTCCCGATGTTCCCCCTCTCCTTTCCATCTCAATAGTATTAGGAAGGGGAAACGATCGCGAATGCTCTCCATATCTCCTTCAAACTCGTCGGGTGGTTCTACCTCTGGAGTTTTCCAACAACAATTCGATGATTATGAATATAAATTTCAGGAGATCAATCACCAACTCGCTCAACTTCAAGTGGAAGGTCGGAAGTCCTCCAATGACTATGATTTCCACACCACCCAGCCGCTTTCTCGGCATGTCTTGGACAAATCGATCCCATCTCAGTTCAAGATGCCTCAGATGGAACCATACGACGGATCCACCGATCCGATCGACCATTTTGAGAGCTACAAGGCTCTCATGACGATTCAGGAGGTGACCGATGCTCTCTTATGCATCGACTTTCCGGCAACTCTTCAAAAAGCAACTCGAGCTTGGTACTCCGAGCTTCAGTCAGGAAGCATATATTTTTTTGGATAGCTAGAACATTCTTTCGTGGCTCACTTCAGCACTAGTCAAAGGCCGCCACGAACTTCTGATAGTCTCTTCTCGATTAAGAAAGAAGAGACTGAAACACTTCAGAATTTCGTGGCTCATTTTAATGCGGTCACGTTTTAGGTCAAAAATCTCAATGAAAACATGGCTATCTTGGCCATGAAAAGAGGTCTAAGGGGATCTCGATTTACATATTCTTTAGATAAAACTCTCTCTCAGACTTATACCGAACTTCTAGAGCGTGTATACAAATATATGCGCACAGACGAAGGAGCTTCTGACCGACGTCTGATAGAAGGCAAAAATCAGAAGAAGAAGAAATAGAAGAAGGGAGGAGCTTCGACCGAATCAAGTCGGCCACCGTCCAATAAGCGAGCTTCACCCCGACGACAGAGTCCAAGGTTGGGTTACGACAGGTATGACTCCTATACTCCTCTTTTTACTTCTCGTGCGCAGATCCTTATGGAGATCGAAGGAGCGGAATATCTATGACACCCCCACCGATGAAAGCATTATCGAGGAGCCACGACCGAAGAAAGTATTATCGGTTCCATCGTGATCACAGTCATGATACCGAACAATGCATCCAGCTCAGGGATAAAATAGAAGTCCTGATTTGATGAGGCTACCTCAAAAAATACTGGAGAGATCCGCCGACTCAACCTCCTACTGATCGACGACCTCAACTGCAAACTGAAGAAGCTGTAAATAATCAACCGACTGCAGAAGTGATCAACATGATCTTCGGACAACTAGATGAGGGGACAACTTCCGAAGATGAGTCGGTAAAGCGATGATGACTCAACAATGTAATAATTTTTTTGGAAAAAGATATTCGAAGAATTCAGACTCTCCATGATGATGCTGTTGTTGTTTCGACAATAATAGCGAATTATGATGTAAAAAAAATTCTTATAGATAATGAAAGTTCAACTGATATTTTATTTTATTCGATTTTTTCTCGAATGCGACTGCCGACTGATCGACTCAGAAGAGTCTCGATGCCACTGGTCAGCTTCACAGGAGATGCTGTCACAGTAGAGGAAGAAATTTCTCTCCCTTTAACCGCTGGGACCGAACCACAACAAAGCATTTTTTATAACGTTCACGGTGGTTCGAGTACCTTCAGCTTATAATGCCATACTCGAACGACCTGGGCTTCATACTCTAAGAGCAGTAGTTTCGACATACCATTTGTTAGTCTGATTTTTGACAAAATATAGAGTTGGAGAGATGCATGGAGATCAACAACTCGTTCGACATTGCTTCTTTGTCTCCATCCAAAATAATAAACCTGAAGACTCTTTGCTTGTTGACAAATTAGACCAAAGAGAAAATTAGAAGAGGGGTGAACCGGTTAAACAACTGGTTTCATCCCATTAAAAGAAGAAGATCCCAAGAAAATAGTCCGAATTGGATCATAATTATCCGACTCAGAATGACAACAACTAATAAAATTGCTCAGAGCCAACGCCGATATTTTTGCTTGGTCGGCCACCGACATGCCCGATATTTGTTCAGAAATAATAACTCACCGACTTAACATCAACCCAAATGTTAAGCTAGTGAGATAGAAGAAGCGATCTTTTGCTCCTGAAAGACAAAAGATCATTGATGAAGAAGTTAACAAACTCCTTACAGCAAGCTTCATCAGAGAAGCTACATATCCCGACTGGCTTGCCAATGTGGTAATGGTAAGAAAAGCCAATGAAAATGAAGGATCTGCATTGACTATACCGATCTGAATGTAGTTTGTCCGAAGGATAGCTTTTCATTACCGAAGATTGACCAATTGATTGATGCGACTTCTGACCACTGACTTTTGACTTTCATGGATGCCTTCGTTGGATATAATCAAATCTGTATAGCACCAGAAGATGAAGAGCACACGACTTTTGTGATCGATAAAGACATATACTGCTACAAAGTAATGCCTTTCGATCTGAAAAATACCAGTGCTACCTATCAACGGCTCGTCAATAAGTTCTTCAAGACACAGATCAGACGGAACATGAAAGTATATGTGGACGACATGCTGGTGAAGAGTCTCCAAACTTCAGATCATGTTCGAGATCTGGAGGAAGCTTTCGACACACTCCGACGGCATCAGATGAAATTAAACTTGACTAAGTGTGCATTTGGGTAGCCTCCAAAAAATTCCTCAAATTTCTTATTTCACAATGAGGAATCGATGCTAATCTTAAAAAAATCAAAACCATTATCAATATGAAGCATCCGAGTTCAAAGAAAGAGATACAGCAACTCAACGGAAAGATTGCCGCGCTCAGTCGATTTATTTTTAGGTCGGCCAAGAAATGCTTGCCATTCTTTAAAACTTTGTGGCAAACAAAGAATTTCTCATGGTCGGATGAATGCCGACAATCTTTCAAAGACTTGAAACAATACTTGGCTTCTCTATCTTTGCTCACAAAATCAAGGGTCGGAGAGACATTGTATTTCTACTTGACAACTTCAGCAGAAGCAGTTAGTTCGGTGCTCATCCAGGAGGATGAGAACCAAATCCATCGATCAATCTACTATACCAGCAAAGTACTTCACAATATCAAAATTCGATACTCAAGGGAGGAGAAAATGATCTACATCCTAATCATATCGGTACAATGACTTCGTCCGTACTTTCAAGCCCATCTGATTGTAGTTCTGACAGATCAGTCGCTGAAGGTAATCTTACATCGACCTGATATGTCAGGTCGGATGGCAAAGTGGGCATTGAAGCTTGGTGAGTTCGACATTCAATATCACCCACGACTGTCCATGAAGGCGCAAGTCCTAGTCAATTTTGTCGCCAAATATACTATATTCGACAATAAGCTAGAAGATACAGATGACAACACAATAAAAAAAGGCTATGACTCTCAAACCCGACTTAAAGTCGACCTGGATGCTGCACATTGATGGAGTATCTAATGCACAAGATATTGGTGCTGACCTCATACTCACGAATTCTGAAGGGGTAGTCACTGAGTACGCCATTCGGTTCAACTTTAAAGCCTCAAATAATGAAGCCGAATATGAAGCACTTTTGGCCAGCTTGAAGATAGCCAAGGAGCTTGAGATTTACAGTTTGAAGGTCTTTACTGACTTACAACTGATCGCTGGACAGGTCAAAGGTGAATTTGAGGTCCGCGACCCCATTATGATGGAGTACCTTCAGAAGATAAAAAATTTTATGGCAAGCTTGAAATATTTTGAGATCTTTCACATTTCCAGAACTGAAAATACTCGAGTCGAAGTACTTTCATGACTGGCTACTATCATTTTTAACTCGTTAAGTCGGACATTTGTTGAATGTCTTGAACAATCGAGTATTGATAAAGTCTAGGAGGTATTACAGCTCACTATCGAACCAAGCTGGATAGATCCGATCGTTCAATACCTGACTGATGGGACCCTTCCTGCGGAGCCCTCAGAGGCTAAATGACTTCGATGGATGACCTCTCAATATGTAATAATGAATGATTATCTTTACAAAAGGTCATTCTCTTTTCTCTTGCTGAAGTGTTTAGGGCCTACAGATACCGACTATGCACTTAGAGAAGTGCATGAGGGGATTTGCGGAAATCACTTAAGGGGCAAATCTCTAGCTTATAAAATTTTACGACAAGGATATTATTGGCCCATCATGAAAAAATACAGTTGAACTCGTCCGAAGGTATAAACCATATCAAAAGTATGCAAAATACAACATCAACTGACTAGTCAGCTGACGTTGATTGTAGCACCATGGCCCTTCGTATAATAGGAGATTGACATACTTGATCATTTTCCCCCGACGTCTGATCAGAGAAAATTTATAGTGATTGTTATCGACTACTTTATCAAATGGATAGAAGCCGAACCTCTAGCGTAAATCATTGAAAGCAAGATGGAAGACTTCATTCAAAAATTCATCATTTACAGATTCGGTTTGCCACACACCATCATCACCGACAATGGTCGATAATTTGACAACCAAAATTTTAAAATATTTTGTGCGAAGTTTCATATTATGCACTAACTCACATCGGTCGGCCATCCACGGTCAAATAGCGAGGTGGAAGTAACCAACCGGACAATCCTACATGGGCTAAAAATCTGACTAAACGAAGCCAAAGACCTCTAGATAGAAGAATTATATCTGATCTTATGGGCATATCAAACAGCTCCCTGCATACCGACTGGAGAATCCTCCTTCAACCTAGCTTATGGGACAGAAGCAATGATACCGCTTGAGATCGGATTGCTGTCAACAAGAGTGAAGCAATATAGTGAGCCGAGTAACTCCGAATGTCGGAGAGCCAATTTAGATCTCCTTCCAGAACTCTGACAGCAAGCTCAAGTTCGGATGGCTGCATATCGGCAAAGGATAGCCCAATATTACAATGCAAGAGTCAAGCCGAAGGTCTTTCAACTAGGAGATTTGGTCTTAAGAAAAGCAGAAGTCTCAAAATCTTTGGATCAAAAAAAATTATCTCCAAACTGGAAAGGACCTTACAAAATATCCGAAACTCTTAGACTGGGTGCATATCGACTAGAAACTCTCGAAGGGTCGGTAATTCTTCGAACATGAAATACCGACAATCTAAAGATGTATTATCAATAAAGTCGTTGATATGTACATTATTTAAAATATAATTAGAATTTCACAATCACAAGTCTTTGACAAGTTTTATCAATTACTGACTATATGTCGACTTCCATTGCCAAAGCCGAGCAAATCTACTGTACTTTAACATGAAGTTTATCTCAACCTCCACTATAAAAATTGAAGAATCAATTGCTTCGGTGATGACTATATTTCAGTTCTCATATAAAAATTGACATACCAACTACAATCTCAACCGACATCAACTACACCGGCTTTCACCGCAAAAGCCGAATCATCGATTATACTTCGGTTCCCAATGTTGGCTCTTTATTATAAAAGCTAACTATCATCGAAAGATTAATATGCCGACTTAGTCCCAACTAAGCGGAACAAAAAATGCCAAAACGATCAAAATCGGATTGGAATTATACCGACTAGGCTACGGCCAGTCGAGAGATATTCAGTTTGCCATCGATTATCAGATAATTCGACGTACAAGTCCGACCAAATATCGGGCACGGGATATTCGACCTACAATCGTTATCCTAATTTTTATTAAGTACGTCAAAATGACTACGCGACTGATGGATATTCTACAAGTCCTACCGAATGATCGGGTCACCGATTAATGTTCGATGGTTATTCTACATTGCAAGCATTGTGAACAAGTAAAACAAGAGCCTAAACTTAGAAGGAGAATACTTTCATTCACTGTCAAAAAAGGAGTTTCAGAATTGGACCAAAGTCCGACTACAAGTATCAGATTACAGGAAAAAAAAAGAATACATCGACTAAGCTTCGTCATCGTTCCTGTTCCTTTGCTCAGGTGTAGCATCGTCGACTTGAACGATTTTCGGCCCAATCGGTGCTTCTTCTTGAGTCAGAACAGCTTCTTCTTCAGCAACTCCATCTTTCGATCTTTGAGAGACGATGCTACTCAAGTCGATGCTCGAGTATAATTTTTTGATCGCATCTCGACCATCTTCATACCTGACGCAGTACGAAGCGAAGCCATTTTCGAGGATCTCTTCCTTGTATTCTTTCAAATCTTAAAAACCCTCGACTATCCGACATAGTGCTTCTCTTACCGACTCTGCTTCTACCTTGGCCAAATTAGCATCGGCTCGAGCAGAGGACAATTCTTCTTCGACCAGTGCCAACCTTTTCAGACTGGCTCGATGACGTCCACGTTCGGCTTCGCATTCTTTGATGCATCCGTCTCGCTCTCATCGAAGCCGGTGGATAGAATGCTTCTTGCTCTTGACCTGTGACTCAAGAGCCGAAATAGCCTCGTGAGCCGACTTAAGTTCGGCCCCTGAGGATGCCAAGTTGTCAGTTAGTCAGAAAACCTCCTCCTGAAATTTGACTTCCCACTCTACCGCCGACTTAAGTTGTTCAAGTGCAGCCGCTTTCTCAGCATCGGCGGCTGCCACATTATTCTTTCACGCACTACGGATGTTGGCGAACTTTGTGTAGCCAGCGTCCAGGTCAGACATGTCATGGATCAACTACAGACAGAGGATAAGTCAGGTTAAAAAAAAAAAGAAAGTTTACCAAAGAAATTTACCCTGATGATTGTCGGATAAAAGGACAAAAACATCTCGATCACCGACCATTTCCTCCGACGCTCCTGATCGGCTGGAAGAAGAGTCGCCTGACACAGTCACTTGGCCAATACAGAATTAACCAGGGCCGATTCATCAACAGGCACTTGGAGGTCAAAGTGCACCGCATGGCCCTTCGATGCTGCATCATCCGCCGACGCCATCAGAGCTTTCCTCCGATCTGTTGTCGACAGCCCAATGTTTGAAAGCGAGGGGAAGCTTGAGCTTGACTGCGTCTTAACTGAAGGAGCAACTGACGCAGCCACAGATTGTTCAGACTCTCTTACCTCGACCCGAACCTCCTCAGGTGGTGGGACTACCGATGTTGTTTCGGTAGTTCCCCTCGCCGCCCTTTCCTCAAATGACACAGCAGGGAGCACTATCGGAGCTGACAGTGCCAAGACTGGTTTGGGAATCGATGTCGATGGGGCATCGGGTTCCACGATCAATGTTGAAACACCGACTGGAGCTGGTGCTTAATGCCTCTTCGACGGTCCCAACCTCAGATGCTGTCTTCTTCTTGGCAGCATGCTGACGAATGTCGGCATTCGAACTCGCACCCTCTGCTGTATGGCTGCAATTACAACAGAGATCAGTACAATTCAGTAAGTAAAAGAAAAGTCAGAAATAATCAACCAATTATACTATACCTAGACGAGGAACCGAACTAAGGCCGGTGTCATAAAGGGCCTATTCGGCTACAAGCTCTTTCTGTTTTGGAACTGACATATCTTTCAGCCGGTGAAAGTCCTCCTGGTCATCGACCTCTACTCGGCTGTTGTCGTTGGGACCAGTTCATGGATTGCCCCAACGAGAAGAAAAATCTTAAGGAAGAGAAGAAGAAGCAAAGAAAAACTGATTCTTTCATCCATGAATGGATGATGAAAGATCGATAATAAGGAAAAGATCTTTTCGGAGGTTGAAGAACCACCACCCTCGGTCCTTCGGATGAGGTCGGAGGATGAAGAAAGCCTAAAAAAGAGAAGGGCGGGGCATGGTCGGCAATATCTGACACAATAAAGCAAAGCTAATTATCAGTTGGATCAAGTTCGGTGTCAGCTGAGCCAGACAAAGTCCGTGATAATTTAAAATATTTTAGTCAAATTTCAGAATCGAAAATCGAAGACCCGCTCGAAGATCTTCGACGTAGAAGGCCATTTGGCCCGAAGGTGGGTTATTCACCCGACCATCGGCCCTAGAGGGAAAAGGTTGAAACTGCTCCGGGATATAAAATTGCTCCCGAAACCGTTTAACATTTGGTTCTGAAAGTGAAGAAGACTCCACATTCGAACTCGACTAGGATTCATCAGTCGGATTCTCCGATCGATCTTTCCGAGAAGGAGAAGCCCTAGCCATCAGAACAACTCTGAAGAAGATAGAAATTTTAGAGGAAAGGACTCAAAAGAAAGATAAAATTGATCTGAAATTTGGGAGCGATAATCTTAGACGTTGGGGCAGCAATCTGGCAGAGTCCCAGCACCAAAAATAGTGAAAAATAAAATTTTGGCTGAGAGTGATCCTATATATAGGATCCCTCAATGATCGAGATGAAGACGGTCAAATCGAAGATCTATCAAATGACAACACGTGGTAACATCTGGACCAATCATTGATCGGATGATTTGATGCATCTGCCCCAGATTGAGCCACGTCACCTCTATTCGCGTGAACAATTCTGACCCAATAACATTCGGATACATGGAACAAATCTACTTGTCAGAATCATATCATCAGACGCTGAATTGACTTCTCAAAATGATGCCTGACACTGACAACTGATACTGAATCATCCAGCCAGTGTGACAAACGACTGTACATGCCAACACGATAAAATAGCCGATCACTCGTATCTCGAAGAAAATGGTATCAAAATCGGGATTCGATGCGACAAAAAAATAACTTCCTTCGTCTAACGTGACAAACTACGTGGTAATATACACGTCGACTCATCTTGGACTTGGGAGTGGAGGGCAACTGTTGTGATAAGTCAATCAATCCCCAACTGAAGTCAATCGACTACTGACTTCGACTCAACAACAGCCGATCGATTGGACATACAACTCCAACTCTACATCGGTTGAATATGCGGTTCCGACTCTTCATCGACCAACTAAGTGAACCACACCGACCTATTGCTGGCTGACCGACTAATGATTCGATTACTACGGATTGACAGCGAACGACTTAGACCATCCGCATAACAGAACTACTAGCCAACGGTCGCTCATAAATTCTATCGATATATGGTCGGTTCTATCGAAATATGATCGGCTAATCTGCTCAACATACCATAACTATCACGAACGGTTATCGGTCGCATATCACGGTGCGATCAGTGAGAATTAATGATTCACTACGCAATTATAGCCTGATGATTTAGTACCATAAAATACGGGATCACGTCCGATGGTTACGAAAACCTTATCTATAAAAGGGGGTAAGAGAAATAAAGCTGGTAAGCCAACTCTGAGCCAAAACTCTGCTATTGCTTACATTCAACTCCTGTTCACCAATTTCTCTCTGACTTAGACATCGAAGGATCTCTGTCAGACACAAATCCGATCTGCGTAAATGTTGTTTTATAGGTGTTCGTTTCCGATGACGGACGATGGGGAGTTGGCCATAATAATTTATATTTTAGTTTGATATTTGTTTCGTGGTAGAAGCACGTTCGTATGCCTATTCTGTTGCTTTTGACTTCTGAAGGATCAATCTTTGATTTGGTCAGAATTTATGATATCTTGTCTGTGGCTTTGTGCTTCTATTACTTCTTTGTGGCAGGCAAACGACATCCATTCTGCAGATGCGTGCAAAATAACTCCTGCTAAGTTTTCTGGCCTGAAAGAAATTGTGCCACTTTATATTCGGAGATTTGTTAGTTTGTTGAATCCTTGAATGTTGCTTTATTTATGTGGCAACTTTTATATTGTATGTCACTTTCCACATGCAGCACAATGAAGCTTTGTTGGTATTACAAGCAAGTTACCTCAAAACGGACACAGGATGATTCTATGTATATACTGTATAGAGTTAGTTAATTTCCCGTTTTTGATTGGATAATTAAGTGGTATATGGTAAGAAGGGTTATAGTTTATATAGCATTTTCATGATCATAAATTTGAAATCCTAGCCAGATTTACATAACCTTTGAAGTTCCAATCACACAACATGCCTAAATGAAATCCAGAACTTATATGAAAACCCTGCTCTAGATAATATCTCTCTGTAGGATTGCTTTCATAAGGTCCTGGTGATGTGTATTGTTGCTATATGCACAAACATAATTTATGCAGTGCATTTTTGTCAAATATATATGAACAGGGGTGTGCAACAAAATGACCAAATTGCAAAACTGATCAAACCCGTCATTTTGGTTTTGTTTGGATGGGATTTTTCACATTTGGTCTAATTTCAGTCTGAAATTTTTTGGAACTGAAAATATAAGCTAAGATTTTGTTTAAGTTAAAAAAAAAAAAAAAAACTTAAACTGAATCGACCTACATATGTACCATCTTACGTGGAACAGGCAAGCCAACCCAGTGCACCTCACACCCAAATCCAACATAACCCTTAAATTGAGCTCAAACCCAATGTTCAGCAAGAGGGCTTGTGAGGATTCTCATTTTAAAGTGAGGAATTTTTATTTAAAGAGTCGGTGTGGGACTAAATGGGACCTGCCCCTTCTATTACCCAAGCCTTGATTATGTATGTATGTAGGGAATAGTGGTTATTGGTTCAATTTCCCCAAACCTTAGCTGCTCCTTTCATGCTCTCACGTCTCTCCTACTCTCTTTGCTGCTCACACCCCTTCCCATCATCACCGTTTGAACCAATTAAAAGAAATTTTTTCTTTTTCATTAATATGGGTAATCAACCCTATACATACATACACTTAGGATGATAGAAATAGATCCAAATACAATCCCAAAAATCAGGGGATATTAATGCATGAGGATTCATAAATAATTCTTTCTTTTTGAAAGAAGGTTGCAAGAGTATGATTAAAGTAATCTCTAGCATTGTCTGATCTCATTCTTTTGATAGATATCCCAAATTATATATGAATCATTTTGTGAAATGATAGGAGAACATTACTGACTTCAGATTTTTCTTTCATTAGATACAACCACATGGTCCCAGTACAATCATCAATAAAGGAAATAAACCACCTAGCCCTAGATAGATTAGGTATTCTAGAGGGACCCCAAATATCAGTATGTATTAGTGAGAAATGTTGGACTGATTTTTTATTACTTAAAGGAAAAGAGACACGATGATGTTTGACGAATTGACAAATGTCACAATGAAAACTTGAAATGTCAATATTATTGAAAAGTAAAAGAAACATAGTTTTGAGCAACAAAAAAGGTGGATGACCATGACAAAGATGTAGGAGCCATATTTCAGATTTAGAAGAGATGACAGAAGGATTAGAAGTCTCAACCGCATTGCATGTTGAAATTCTGCGTTGACATGCCGAACCACTTCCATCTTCTAGATAGTAAAGTCCATCCTTTCCCTTAGCAAATCCAATCATCCTCTCCATGAGTAGGTCCTGAACAATACAATGAGTATCAAAGAAGGTTATCTTGCATTTCAGGTCTTTGGTAAGTTTATGAATGGAAAGTAAATTTGCGTGCAACTTTGGGACATGTAATACGTCATGCAAAGGCAGAGTTGGTGTCAAAGTGATGTGGCCTTGGCTAGCAATATTAATAGTGATGGGAAAACCATCAGCTACTGTGACCATATTTCCATGTAATAGTTTATAGGTTAGGAATTTGGGTGGGCAATTGGTCATGTGGTCTGTGGTTCCCGAGTCTATAACCCAAGAGTTAGAGTGGTCTAATGTGGCAACCAAGAAATCAGAAGTAAGACATTTACCAGATTGAGCCAGTGAGCATGTACTAGATGAACTGATAGAGAATTGAGTAAACCTCTTAATTTTTCTAACTCTTCCTTATTGAATTCTTGAACCTCATCACCTTCAGGCCTTTTATTCAGAGTATTATCTGTATTGATAAGATGAGTTTGTCCTCGAGATTGTCCCTTGAATCCTGCATTTCGGTTGAGTACATTTGCCTTGCCATGTAACTTGAAACAATTTTTTTCGTATGGCGTGACTTTTTACAATATGAGCACTAGAGTCCATTAGGGTTAGACTGGTTGGATTTAGGATACTTAGAGGTGCGTTCATCTTACTTTGATCTTGATAGATTCTTTTCATACCCTGCATCAATCGATTTTTTGATCACTAGGGCTAATCCTTCAAGAGTGGTAGACTCGAGCATAACATTTTGATGACTCTCTTCCGCATGGATAATAGAGAACACTTCCTTCAATGGACGAGACTGCTCTTTACCAAGAATATGAACTCAGACTGGATCATATTCAACAATCAAGCCTTCAAAAAATTCAAAACTATGATCTCTCTCTATTATAGACTCGAGAGCTTTGGTATCATCGCTGCATCTCATCCTTATGTCTTGATAGTGGTCCAATTCGAGCCACAATCCATTCATTATATTATAGTACTCAGTGATAGGAAGATTATCTTGCTTCGTGACAGAAATCTTATTCTTCAGTTCATAGATAACTGTCGTGTCCAACTTCTTGGAGTAAAATTGATGTACTGTCTCCCATATATCTTTAGTAGTCGGGAGAAACATGTAGTTTTTGCTGATATCTGGCTGCATGGAGTTCCATAACTATGACATAATCATTAAATCCTCAATATCCCAGGTAGAAAATTTTGGATCATCTGGGCTTAGGCCTATTTTGATCAAGTGCTAAATTATGCCTTTGTCCTTAACAAAGGTTTTGATTAGTTGTGACCAGAGAAGAAAATTTCTTCTATTTATGCGATTGGAAGGACTCATTCTATAGTTCTCCATTTGCCCCACCTGTTCCAGCAGTGAACATCGGTGCTACCTCAAATCCAGATGCAGAAGATGATCCAGTAACTGATTCTGATTCGTCATGATTCGAGTGAAGAAAAGCCAAAAAAGAAGGATAGGCATTAGTGATGGAAGGATAGGAGGAAGGACTTGTTGACTCCAGTAGTGAAGGCTGGAAATCACGGTAGAAACAACGATAGTGTAGTGATGTGCCGACAATGAAGGCCAAAGAAAAAAAAAACTAGGATTTCATCACCAATAAAAGATGACAAATAAGAAGTTATTGCTCAGGGTCGTGGGCTTTGATATCATAAACAAATTAAAAGAATTTTTTTTTCACTAATATGGGTAATCAACTCTATGCATATATATACTTAGGGTGATAGAATCAGATCCAAATACAATTCTGAAAATCAAGAGATATTAATACTAAGAAAAATTATACAAGGGAAGTAGTTAATAATAGAAAGAGAGAAAAAAAAAAAAAAAGGAATCTCAATAATTTTCTATATACACTTTATATCTTAACGTAGAGGAAAGAGAGAGATAAAAAGATAGAGGAAAGAGAGATAAAGGAAAGAGAGAGAGAGATTTCAGCGTTTCAATACCCTTCCTCCCTCTCCTTAGCATCTCCTTGGCACCTTCGTACATTTTCTCGATTCTAGCCGAAATCTATGGTTTCTAAGATCAGGGCTAGGTCTCGATATCCTTATGTAGCTGTTGGAACTTGAATTTTGCTCTCATGGAGGGACAAGGTGGTAGACAAGCTTTCCCGCTTTCTTGTTGACTTGCTGTCCTTGCCTTCCCCTCCGGCCGTCGGTTTTTCCACCATCATTGACCATGAATTTGATGGTACATTTACATTGCCTTTTCTTGCCTTCAATTTCTCTCATCGTAGTGACTTCAAGTTGAAATCAAGAAAAAGTAATCTAACAATTCAACGCCATGTCCGGTGGCTTGGCCTCCAACTTCAGGGCCCTTGAACTCCTTGCCTCCTCTCTGGTTACCGTTGTCCCATCTTCGGCCAGTCAAACCCTCTGACCTAGACAGTCGACTTCCATGGCAGAAGAACCAACTCTGATATCAATTCATCCCCAAATCCGACCATGGTGACACAATCGGTGCATTATCTCTCTTTCTTTGTTTTAGGAGATCCTGAACAATGAATTTAGCAGCGTAATTTGTTTCATAGGCATTTGTTTTGGGTGAACCGATAAAGTGAACCGAACATAATTGAATTTTTTTGGGTCGGTTTGAACTGGTTTTGTTATTAGGCTGGTTCTGTTTCGGTTTCGGTTTCAATCTTAGGAAACTGATTTAAGTTGGTTTGGTTTCAAAAATATCCCAAAATTGACTTGACCTGAACCATGCACACCCCTCTATATGAGCTTCTGTTGAGTTGAGTTTTTGTCAAACATATATGAGCCTTATGGAAGGAGCCCCATTGTCTAGCTGCTACTAGTTATGATCTTTCATGTCCTCTCCTTGTTGAAGATTGCATGGTTAGTGTGGTTAATATTACAAGGGGAAAGTACATTTTCTTGCTTGTTAATGTTTGTATGGCGGTTGTGGTGGTTTGAGTGGATATTGTCATCTACTAGCATTTTGGACATGCTATGCATGTGCATATCAAAAGAAGGTTTTTTCCCTTTCTTTCTTTTTTTTTTTTTTTTTGGGTGCGGGGTTGGGGGGGGGATTGGGTCTTGGATGATATTTTTTTCCCTTTTTTTGAGAGAGGAGGAAAAGATGCCATATTTAGAGTCCATTTTTGCCTGCTACAGTAGTCAAGCTTTGCTTCCCACCTCTAGAAGTTCTCTTTACATTAGAATATACAAACCATTCACTCAGTTGTTGGACTGCCAAAATTAGGGCTTCTGTTTTGCCTTTATCCATAAGGTACCTCCACATTCATGCAATCTGTTTTTATGCTTGCAGCGACTACTTAGTATCATGAGATGTTTATTTGAAATAGTGTAATACCTTATTATGGAGATTGTTATACGTGTTTTGTTTGTTTGTTTGTTTTTTTTTTCAGATTGCACTGTTCCATGCTTTTGTGGTTGCCCAAAAGTATCCGTATGCTAGAGTAAGGATTTCTTTCATCAAAAATTTCTGTCCTGCACTGGAGGAATTTTGGGTCAGAGAACATTGTTTCTTAAGTTAACAATCCAGTGTCAATTGGCTTATAGGAATTATGGTTGAGAGCATTATTAGTCAACATAATTGAGAGATTATAGTTTTTTTTTTTTTTTAAGTACTTAGCATCTGATTATCGATAAAAATAATGTCATTTTTCTGAAATATCAGAAATATTTGTAGAAGTTGTAGATGAAGTGTTACTATTCTGTATACAAACAATATACTCAAATTAAAAGTAAGAAATCTGTAAGAAAGTGAGAAAATAGAAATTTATTAAGTATTCAAGTATCAAGCCATGCTAATCCATGCTGTCAAGGTCTAGGTAGAGTACAAGGTTATCTGCCCTTGCATGTTGCTTATTAGTCAGTGCGAGTCCTCCATCCATACAAGCTGATATGGACTAACATGGACCTGTTTTTGTTCTCATGACCATGGGCACTTGGCAAGGCATGTGATCAGCATAACACAGTATGGCATAGCAATGTATTGTGCCGGCCTGCAATGGCATTCTCGCATCATGTTGTAACTCGATCCTTGATTTTTGTGATCAACAAGACAATAGGTTACTTCAATGAAAAGAAAACTATTTATCATCATTTTTGCAGATTGAAAAAGAGACATCTTTTCTAATCATACCTTTGTTAAAGAATGAGACTACACATTCCTTACATGGTCAGTGTTCCTTATTATTTTAAAATTATAACCTACAACCTCTGTATATGTGTACTAAACAAAATATCCTTGTAGATGAATAAGATTGGAGATCATTCTGATTCCTCTGTATACCATTTCATGAGTTTATTGACCACTCAGTTATAAAACATTCTCACCACTTTTTAGTCTAGATTTCTGTATACCGCATAATTCTTTAACATGATATCCATACTTCCTGTTCTAGGTTGTATTATAAAATAAGATATGTTACCCTTATCCTTCTTTATCATAAATCATTCTACATAAAAGGATAACTAAATTGATAGAAGGTATATAAACATCTTGACTGATCAGAAAATTTATATGCACATAAATTGGGGAAAACTATACTTGTTGTATTTATGCTTTTTATTCTCCATTTATCCACTTTATAGTTGACTCATATTTCAATTTCCACATTTCTTTATATTTGGGAATTTCTGAAAAAAATCAGAAAAAAATTTATGATCTACAATCCAATTCATGATCTAATCCAATCTAGCTCTCTATAGGATTTACGAATCGATGATGATCTTAACTAGATTGTCCATGTGTTCTTGTTTTATAGATTAAAGCCCTAGTCAAGTTCTAACTTCTAAGTATATGTCAAGAAATTGTCAACTTTATGTCATAAAATATATAATATCACGCATAATTTTAGCTCTTTGAAATCCTAGCTGAAACTCATGAACATATATCATGAACTTCAAGGGCCCATTGTTCTTTTAAAATATGTGGAGTAGACCATTTGTTTGAGTTGGGCAGCCGAACCCCTTCTTAGATTTAAACGCTGCTGACATGTGTTTGGTTGTGTAATGACTGGACTAACCAGCTTTTGATCAATTTATATAAATCATTATTTCAAATAGTATGCTAGTGTTACCTATCCTTGTGAAGAAGTGATCAAATTCATGTGTAGAGAGATAGTAAATCATTCCATTTTTCTTCTCAACCTTGTAGAATATCATATTCGTTAGGTAGCATTTGTTGCTCAGCATCGATGGGACAAATTGAAGTTTTCCTGGTTACTGCTTCAAGGCCAAGGATTCAAGAACTTGTCAGCATGAGATGGCGTGCATGATAGGCATGTGCGTGCTTTGCTGGCACAAATCGGATTCAGATATGTATCCAAGTGTATGACTTGGCTAGAGGAGAAAAAAAGATGCATGAATAGGTTAAAAAAAGATAGTTTTCATTAAAAATATATTCAAATAAGAAAGAAAATTTTAAAATATATCGTATGGCAAGTTTTTCTGCATGTTTCTCACCCAAACTTCCTAAGTAGCTTAATGATTTTTGAAAGTTGATATCTTACAAAGTTATTTCAAAACTTATGTGCTTGACCAATCTCTGAAAGGAATAAAAGCTGCAGTAGTTTTTTTCCCAGGTATCCAAGCATTTGACACATCTTTTGAATACATATCTAACACAAATTCTAGGTGCTGGACATGAGTGCCAGGTACCACAGTTACTGACATGCCGCATGTGGCATTGGCATGGTTTCAATTGAATGCCGGTCCTTGCCTTTGCCATTCTAGTCTGTGCCAAATGCATGCACTAGCATGTTATATACCAAGACACGTAATAAATATTTGATGTCTGTTCATTTGATATCATAATTCATTATAGTATTGTGCTATGCATTTTATTATGATATGCTTTATTGGTGTAGGCATGCAATTGAATCAAAATTTAAGATTCTGCATATCTGATTAAAATATCAGATCAAATCATGCGTTATAAGGTTACCATCATGGTGCATGAACTCTCTTAGCGTCACTCGTTCTATTATTTTATCCAGAACATTGTATAGCGGTTTCTTGTCATATTTGAAATCAGTATAAATTTGTTACTAATCCGACAACCAATGTGATGAGGGTCAGTATTGTATTGTAAAATAGATATGGGGTTAAATTTGTTTGGATCATGGATAAGGTTACAAATTCTAGATTTTTTTCCCATTTGTTTTGAGAGGTAAAACAATGTGAAAAGTAATAAGCATGCATTGAATTATGATTTCACCGAATAATCTGTAAGAAACTATCATATGACATAAGAAGTACACTTTCCAACAGTTGTGAGCTCATATGTCATGTCCAAGGAACAAACACCTTGTTTAATTTTTCACCATAGTTATATGC